>NW_020523635.1:0-61917 GCF_003368295.1 Carassius auratus
TTAGTCTTTACATATGAAACTACTTTTAAGCACTATGGTACATTTTTTAAAAAACAAAAAATGCGAACACACTGTGAGGATAAGTACCTGTGTAACCCTGTTCAGAATCTCTCCAAAAATAGTCATTCGATGCTTACAATGATTATAAAACAAAATACACTATACTGAAAAGCAAATGATGCACATTTTAGATCATGGCAGGAACGCCTCAAAAAACATTTCCAGTTAAAATAGAATGATGGAATATCCATTTTCAAGTCGCTTGTCATTTGGTACATCTGCACCTCATGACTTTACTGGAGGCAAATTCTAGACATAGGCTGCACATATTTAGATTAACATTCAACTTTCCTCACCTTACAAGCAACATTATAAAATAGTATAAACATGATACTGAACTATTAACTACTGGATAATAATTTAGTAACATTTAAAACAACAAAAATATGAATTATATCAAACAATAGTCTCTCAGTATATGATTGGTCACAGATGATTTGAATTTCAAAATACACTACAATGTGCATTAAAAAAAAACACTCATTTTGTTACACTTCATATGAAACAGTTATTTGCTCTTTCATAGCTGGTGTAAACTTTCATACTTTGTTTCATACTCTGTACAGCTTAAGACAATGTGGTAAATCAGTGCAAAGTTAAGTCAGCTGGATTGGCACCATGTATATTATACAGAGCTGAATTATCAAGCAGCCTGGCATTAGATTAGCTAAACCTTCCTTTCTGTGAGTCATGTGTTTTAAAGAAATGTATCGGTTACAATAAAAACTTCAAATTCAAGTTCTAAAAATAAATATTTGCCAATTCTAAATGGCAGCATTATTGGCAAACCCATTTAGCATGTTATTCTAAGCCAAAAGTGTGTGAATATATATAGCTACAGTATCTATTTGTATGTATCAGATGTAATTACTCACTGATTTTTTGTTAAGTGTTTAAAAACTAAATAATTTTATGCTTTTCAGTTTCCAATTAAAGGTCTGGTTTGAAAGAAGTGCAAGATTTTTGGATTAAATCGAGACAAATATGTCCTGAAGGAACATATAGCAGATTCTAGGTCATGTGATGTTGCCAGGCTGCCGAGCGTGAACACACTCATTTTGATTTGAAAATGCTTCACGCACAAGATCTGCTTCCATTTGTTAGATATTCCACAGAAATGGAAGCAGAGAGGACGGCAAAACGAGTCATTTTTTTCAGTTAGAGTTAAACAGTAGCCACCTCTGAATAATTCATTTGAAGGCCTTTGCAATTATTTCAGACTCAGGCTCTGAGTCTTCTCCACTTTCGTTCCTGAGCAGTTACTATGGTGATGGGGTTGAAGTTCACCCGATACGGTTTCCGCATATTGTGAAGCGGTCGATCTCCAACAGATCTTTTTTGAGGGTTCTGTGTTTAAGTTCAGTAGATTGTGGCGTCTCGCTGCTGCTCTCCTCTGGTTTAGGAAAGAGAATCTGGGGCGGGTCACTGGTCACCTCGGTTACAGGAGGCGGAGCCGGGGGAAAAGGCCTGGCTCTTGGGCTCGGCTGCTTGGTGATGGACGTGGAGGGCCGCTGCACTTTAGGTTCAGCTACAAAGAGGTGAAGAAACAAAGCAAAAGAGCAACATGATTCTCTGAAAATTCCCTCAGCACTAAAAATAAAATAAAAATCACGTCTGACCTATTGAATAATCAAACCGGTGTTACCTGAGGGTGGGGGAGATTTGGCAGGGGTTGCTTTCTTGGGAGTTTGCTTTGAGGTCTGAGCAGTCGGTCTTTCAAACAGCTTACCCTCCATGTTAGCTTCCTTCACATAGTGACAGGACTTGCCCAGAATAACTATACTATTCAACACTTTCATGGTAATCAACCTGCAGAACCAAACAAAACAATAAAAAAAATTAAGCTTGCAATTACAATCTGCATTGGGCAGGATGTTTACAAAATGTTGCCAAAATATGACGAACTACTCTACGATCACCTACTTTGGCTAAAAATGACTGCTAATCACACTACAGTACATTAAGCAGTTTTTAACTTAAAATACACTACCATTTAAATGTTTGCGTTTGGTACATTTAGAAACAAATCTTATGCATTTATCTGGTAAAACATTACAGTACAGTAATATTGTGAAATATTATTGGAATTTAAAAACTTTTTTTCTATTTTTACATTTTTTTAAACATAATATGACGGCAAAGCTGAATTTTCATCAGTCTTCAGTTTCACATGATCTTTCAGAAATCGTTCTAATATGCTGATTATGGTGGGTTTGATCATCAATCATGCATTTCGAATGGTTGCTTAACATTTTTGTGGAAATGTTTTTTCAGGAATCAGCACTTGAAATGTAAATACTTGAAGCACCTTTACTGACACTGTTAATCAATTTTAATGCATCTTTGCAGAATAAAAATAGTAATTTCTTCAGAACAAAAATAAACAAAATTTACTCACCACAAACCTTTCCCTGCAACTTAATCATACTGCATTGCTACATGATTTAAGAACTATAGCAGTACAACCACCTCTAATGAGGAGACCGGCCAAAACTGCTCACAGATGTACATTTAGACAGTTTGAAAACAAAACAATCAAATACTCTAGGTCTGTGGAGATTATGTTGCATGCTAGCTGATGCAGTCATAATTACACATTATGTGATACCATACACTTTGAGGTAATTCATTTACCCGAGGTAAAAGAGGAGCAGACAGACAGACGAGAGAGCGCCCTGGATCTTCACGGAGTTCATCACCACTCGAATCAACTGACGGAGACAAAGACAAAACCATCCTCAGCACCACATATGCAATGATTTAGTCTTGAATAATATCAGTTACATTAAACTTGTTGTTTAATGTGTCACTTTGCAATTTGTAATTAGTATTTAGCTAAACATGAAAAATTAATAGTAAAAAAGAAATATTATATTGTTCCAGACAGTATTTTTTGGCTACCTTACAAATGAATCCAAAAAGACATGTGTAATAATAACAAGTGAAAATATCTTCTCACCAGTACAGCAAGAGGCAAAGGAATGAAGCCCATCCTTCTTGCCACTGAATCGCTGTAGTCTGTATAGGCCTGTCCATGAATCAACCACATTTCCTATTTATATATATATATATTTTTTTTTTAACTTTTTTCTTTTTTAAATAAGTATTTAAAAAGTTGTACATTCCACATCCATAATTAAAACGTCTACTTACATTCTGTTGTCGACTGCTGACAAGTTCAAAGGCCAAGCTGGCT
Organism: Carassius auratus; assembly: GCF_003368295.1. Classification (NCBI taxonomy): domain Eukaryota; kingdom Metazoa; phylum Chordata; class Actinopteri; order Cypriniformes; family Cyprinidae; genus Carassius; species Carassius auratus. Next base: position 3,257 of record NW_020523635.1, read on the forward strand.
TTATATTCACTGTAGACCTAAAGAACATGATGGAAATGCCAAATTCATATGTGGTGCCTATATTTAGGGCTATGTTGTCAGCGCACTTTACAGCCCTGTCCATGTGCACTTTGTGGTTTTGAGATGGATTATTTTGAAAATCAAGTACAAATCTGTAATCTGTGGCTCTCACTTCAGCTGTGATATCATTGAATTTAGTGATGAAAGCGTGCTTGACGATGTCAACCGTAACTTCAGACATGATGACCATGAAGACGTCAGGGAGCAGCACCCAGAGGTGATCTACGAGCAATATCAACACTGTTAACAGTTTACCCGAGCACTGTTGAAAATATGCTGAAAATGTACGTATACCCAGGACATTCAAGTTGTAGATGAGTTTGTTTCTTCATCGGAACAGTATTGGAGAAATTCAGCATTACATCACTTGCTCAGCAATGGATCCTCTGCAGTGAATGGGTGCCGTCAGAATGAGAGTTCAAACAGCAGATAAAAACATCACAATATAATTCATGGATTACTGATGTTTTTATAGCTATTTGGGCTCTCATTCGGTTTTAAAGAAGAAACAGACCCATCTAAATATTGGATGGCCTGAGGTTAATACATTTTCAGCAACATTTTTTTATTTTTGTGTGAAATAGGTCTATTCCTCTAGGTAAGTATATATAAGCTACATAATGATGCTACAATAAACCAACTACTGGTCTAAAAAAAAAACAGACTGCACTTTAAAAAATGCCTGCATTTTCAATTAAGAGTTTTAATAAGAGTCTTTATCTGGACCTGAGTTCCAGGAAAACTGCTCCATGTTCCTCAGGCACACAATGAGGAGCAAAACGTAATTGGTAAACCGCTCCTTGATATCTGTAGGACAGAAATATAAACATAGAACATATAAGGAACACAAATTCTGCACGTTCTATTCACAAAGCCCTTCTCTCTACAATCCAAGCAAAATGTGAGGGGAAACGACGGTCAACAAATAAAGCTTGAAGTTTAGAAGACTTCAAAGGACGGTAATCCATGCGATGCATGCACTATTTGCAGCACGTTGTTTATGAATAGCACCTCGAGGAATTATTCCATCACAAAGGCTTGAATGGTCGACCACAAGACTTAGTGGCCGTTTGAAAGTGGGGATAGAGTAAACAGCGGAAGGGAGAATAGGTGCTGATTACAGCATATCAGCGTGGCTTTCATAAAGAGGATGGGCGCTGTAGGAAACAGGCACTCAAACGGCACCACAGTCTGTCAGCACCTCACAGAGCGTTATCAGAAAGCTCTTGAGAGCTTTGATTAGCATTTCAAAAAGATGCTATAATGTTTCTGAGTCAGCCCACACACAATGTCCAAGGCTGCACCTTCACCTGCCTTGCCATCAAAGACTCTCTAAGTGATTAAGATGACATACACCCTACTAGTTACTTTGAATAACCAGAACTGAGGCACACTGCTGTAATATTCCCAGTGTATAATGCACATTTAAAGCATGTTGTACCAACAAAAGGTGAATTAACCATTTTTTGGAAGAATTTTTGGTTGGTAATATAGTATTCTTTGCAGCACCTTAAATAACATCAATATAGTAAATCAATAGTACCATGACACACACAGTTTGGAGTCAGTAGGAGTCTTCTATGCAAACTAGGGCTGAATTTATTTTAAACCAGTAAAAACAATGAAATATTTTTAAATATTACTGCAATTTAAAATAACAGTTTTCGATTTTTAATTGTCATTTATTCCTGAGTTTTCAGCAGCCATTCCTCCAGTCTTTAATTTCCCATGATTCTTCAGAAATCATTCTAATATGCTGATTTGATGTTTAAGAAACATTTCTAACATTTCTCAGATCAATGCTGAAAACAGTTGCAGCCTAATATATATATATATATATATAAAAAACTTTGATAATGTTAGTTCATATATTATATATAAGTTCAAAAGAACAGCCTTTCTTTGAAAAACAAAACAAAAACCTGTAATATTACAAATACCTTTACTTTCACTTTTCAACTGAATTCTACTCAAGTTCTGAGTAGTATCTGTATAGCTCTTTTCACAATGCAAATAGTTGCAAAGGAGCTTTACAGAAAATGTAAGTTTCTACATTATATTTAGTAATAGCTTACAAGTGGTGACTATTTTAGGTTGATGTCCATATGGCAGAAATGTACGGTAAAAATCATGTCATGTAATGACAAAAATCAACTTAATGCACCCCTGCTGAACATTATTTCCAAAATCTAACCCCAAACTTTTAAACAATATTGGATATTAAATTATCATAGTAATAACAAAAGTGATGTTTTCCCTGAATAACTACCTGAGCCCACTATAACTAGGTCGTTTTTGGGACTTTGACTCACCACTGTTGGACATCTGAAAGAGGTTGTTCTTCTCAAACTTCTTGAACACACTTCCCTTGATTTCCACAAACTGTGGAACAACGTGAACAAATGCAAGCCTATAAACTCTGATCATACAATTTTTAAATGTCTATAGTGACACAATAACTGAATGATTCTGATGATTCTGTTGTCTGCACATTAAATGTTTGTCTGTGTGTATATATACTTACATTGTTGGACATCATAATGGTGAGCAGAGATTTGTTATGTGAGTTGAAGGCCACATTTAGTGTAGAGGCTTGGACCATGATGAGGATGGCATGCAGAACTGAGACAAATATACATTGAGGAAAACAATTGTATTGAAATACTTTTGTCATTGATATTGTGCTACAAGTTGTATAATACTGAATCAGATCCAAGAGAATATAATTTACAACAAAGTCTCTATAAGAAAAAACAAAACAAGAAATCAGACAAATTCTGACTGAATGACACATATGACCAGGGCTGATAAAAAAAACAACAACCTACACCACACTTTCAAAATCAATATGAAAATAGAGCAATGATACCCACACTAAATTATGACACATTGTATATTCTGAGCACTTGTAGGACAAAAAAAGGATACAGACATAGAAGACGGCCATGAAGAAATGGGGAATGACTCCAATGTGGGCTCTCTTCCGTGACTTTGGTTCAGTGGCCGTCCAGTAGAGAGCATCTAGGATGTCTTGTCCAAATGATGAGAAGAGACGGTCTGCCACCTGAGTGATGAAATGACACAGACGTTTACTTCACCCAAAATTAAAATGTCAATGCAGAGCCTGATGCACATCTTAACCTGTATGCTGCTTCATGCTATATGGAAACAATGCATGAACATTCTTCTTTTGTTTTAGCATACAGGTTTGAAACAAAACAAGAGTGTTTTAAAAAAGTTTTTCAGTGATTAATTCCTTTATCACATGATCCAGTAAAGGAAAAGGGTTTGAGAGCGGTTCAATACCTCTAGCATGTTGTAGATGATGTAGAGTTTGATGACAGACTGGCCGCGGATCAGGTGGTACATCATAGCGTAGTCGACGTAGTGCATCATGGAGTAACAGAGCACCATTATTAAACCTTTTAGCAGGTCACACACCTGAGCTGGCTGCAGGAACCGAGAGCCACTAATAAACAAACACAAAGAAGAAGTGTATGAAACAGGCCCGAAAGTTGCAGAAAAAGCTCAATGAACACATTAATTATAAATAGCCCTATGAGTTTACAAAATGAGGCCAAATGCAAAGATCACACACATCAACTTCAAAACACCATCGCACTGAAAGCACTGGCTTCAATTCAAACCAGAGAAATGTACAGACGGGCATTTCTTCAACTACAGCCAAGGGACTAACTAACAGACTTCACTTTCTCTCTTTGTACGAATGTCAAAATTAAAATGGTCATATCATCATTCACTACTTTTCACATTTTTGTCTAGATTTATTATATTTCCTTTGTCCAAGACCCAGATTTTTTAGTCCTTTAGAAATGGTCCTTTTTACATTTTCAAAACTATGATGAGCCAAACACAAAGTGAAATATTTAGTGTGTTTTCTGTGAAAGCTGGACGTGCCAAAAGACCAATTAAACTGGCAAAAGAGATCCCAAGATCAAAGACGCCTGGCCTGCAGCTGAAGAAACGCCCGGAGAAAAGCAACTCAAAACCCATGCAGATATCTGATGTATGGTCTTCATGTACAGACAATGAGAAACAAAAATAACACAAGTTTAGCATTGACATCTATCACACCTGCTTAGTTCACAGTTAAGACACTTTCAGTAGAAAACTAATGAACGGTAGGTATCAGATTTATTCTTGGAGCTGAGCTGTGATTCAGATGTCTTGGGTGTGGGTGGGGGAATAAAAAAGGAAAGAACTAGACGGAGGTTTTATTTTCACTTGAGGCATCACACTCCCACTCGCGAGGAGGAATCTACACAAACATCCTCAGGAAAACAGCAAGACTCAGAACTGGCAAATAAAAAGCCAAAAGAAAACATATACACCACTGTTCAAAATGTTTTTTTAGTTTTTAATGCACCAAGGCTGCATTTATTTGATCAAAATACAGTAGAATGTCTTTACTGTCTATTTTGATCAATTTAAAGGATACTTCTTGAGAAATATTAATTTAATCTTACCGACTCCAAACTTTTGAACAGCAGTGAAGTTTTTGGACAAAGCAAATGACAAATCAGAGATAGTTTACTATCTGAGAAAAGCTCAAACACTACTTTATTAGGGGTATAATGTATATGTATTTGTATACAAACATTTCGATGTGGGTCTTTCGGTTTAACCAATGCATGGAACTTCAATGGAAAATTCCAGTTTTATATATTGCTACTTTTGATAAGAAACAACGTCTCATCTTCCAGTGCATTTTTTTCTTCTTGTGGAAATTCAAACAATAAATGGTGTTTTGGCGCTCTTTGATGATTCGTGACAGATCACGGTTCAGTCGGCTGTGCAGAGTGCAAGTGAGCGTGATCGTCCCTTCCTCTTACTCCTAGTTATAACGCAAAATAAACATGAATGAACATCCCATGACTCATGTAATCACTCAATCAGCGTGTTTCAACTGTGGAAAGGCGTCAAATCAAAATGTCACGTAGCATTTCATTTACCTCAGGCAAGTCATTAGTGTCTACAGCTCATTAGTTCGCTAGGAGAAGAGAAGTCTAGAGAAGAGCATTTTGTGAAAACATTACACTATATTCATATTTTACTTTACCCACTAGTGATGTCTTAATTATTTAATGAACGTTTAAATAAATCAGTTGATCAGTTTAATAAATCTATGAAACAAGTTATGATAGCCCCAGTGTAAATAAATATATATACACAACAAACTGAAATTTCATGATTTAGAAGTTAATTTAAAAATGGCATTAAGTGCAATTTACATGTTTGCATACATTTTTTTTTAATCGAGTGTTGATTATTATATTGTAGTGAACCGTCATGTTTGTGTTCCATTACACCCCTATACATTAGTATAACTATAATTCAAAAATGTATATTTAAATATCTACACTTTAAATATGAAATTCATATAAAGTCTCTCATACTCAAAGTTGACAGCTGGGATAAAAAGCATACTAAGCACATAGTGATATTTGACTTTCATCTGTGGCAGCTTCTGCTTGTGCTAAAGAGCCAGGCTTATGTGTAAGAAAGCTTTTGTCCTTTATATCCTTGACTCGTTCTGAAGTAATGAGATGTAGAGTTTTAATGCTGCATGGTTTTAATTCTACAGTGAACTGTCCTGAAAGGCTACTGTGATATTACTTGAAGGATCTTATTCATCATGAGGGGGGTCCTAAAGGTAAAGGTAAATTAGATCAAGATTTGACCAAAACATGAGTGTGACGTGTAAGCTCTTCAGTTACATTTAAATAGGAATATTTCGGCACATAATCTCCTGAAGCTGGAAATGTGACCGTGAGGTATTAATAAAATCTTTAAGTGTAGCTACGGATCTTAGGATTCAGTTAAAAGTCTTTGCAGTTTGATTAAACTGAAGGGAAAAGCCGCTGTGACTTAAAGGGATAGTTCAGCCGAGAATGAAAAATTTGTCCATCTTCTACTCACCCTCCAAGCCTTTCAATGGGGTGAGGGGGTGTTTGTTGTCAACAGTTCAGAAGACGTGAAATAAAGTGCGTGCATCTGTAATAAAACGTCCCTCACATGGCTCCGAGGGGAGAATAAAGGCCCCCTGTAGCGAATCCACATATTTTTGTAAGATAAATATCCAGATTTCAAACGTAATAAACACTTTTTTTCTCACTTCTGCTGACTGTGGGGAACCGGAAGACGTGCAGACGGATGTAGTAGTTCATCAGTGCATGGTTAGTGACGAGCGCGGATAGAGAACTAAACAAAATGCTGGTCACAAATTAGAAACACAAAATGAGGATTTGTAAAGAAAAACATCAGAGTATTTCAAAATAAGCCAAGAGGGGACTGGTTTTCCTTTGCTAAAGTAAGGAAACTTTGTTTCCTTTTCTCCTACATTTCACAGAGTTGCGCACACAACGCATACGTCTTCCATCTTCTGTCTGCACGTCTTCCGGTTTCCAAGTCAGCAGAAGGGAGACATTTTTTTTTTTATTACATTTGAAATCTGGATATTTATCTTACAAAAATGCATGAATTTGCTACAGGGGTCCTTTATTTACCCCCCGGAGCCGTGTGAAGGATGTTTTATTACGGATGCGCACACTTTATTTCAAATTTCTGAACTGTTGACAACAAACACCCACTTACTCCAATTGAAAGGCTTGAAAGAGCAAGGACAATGTTTTATATAACTCTGATTGGATTATTATTCTGAAAGTATTCTGAAAGTAAAAAAGTTATTCTGACTTTTCTTCTTCAGCAGGAAGGCGTATAATGTAGCACTTCTCTGTCATACTGGCACCAGACACACACCAGTCACGAAACAAACACTGCCAGCCAAAACTGACACTTGACAGTTCAAAATGAAACCTCTTCACTTGCCAGCAGCTGAGAGTTCAAATTAAAATTAATGCATCATAATATCATAAGCTAAAAGGGATTTATTATCTCTGCCAGCGACATACACACACTACCAGGATGGCAAATGCTTCGTGACATGCATGTTATATAAAACATGGATCAAACAGAAGGATGGGATTGTTTAAAACGGTGTATGCAGGTGTCCTACCTGCTCCGTCTGCAATAAGGGCAAACATTAGGGCTGATGGGAGGAGGGAGAGGCACACATTAGGCACTATACTGTACTCTAATATGAGGAAAAGTCAATATTAACACACACTTGTTCATTAGGAACCTGGCAGAAAATTTAGTTTCTAAAACCATATAAGAATTTATTTGTTCACAATCCGATTGTAAAATGATTCACAAATCTCTAACGAGTAGAGTCGGGTCACTGTCATATACACACCCCACTCCTTTCTTGTGGTTTGAAGATGCTTTGCTGCAGTGTACTGCATTCATTTACACTCTGTACTGTGAGATTGTTATTTGTCACATAGCATGACAGCACCCCAGTGAGATCTTGAAGTGTATGTTTCCAACAACTTCATGGATGATTTAGTTAAATGTGTTATTACATCTTAATTTACATGTGAAGTTGAAGTTAAACTGCACAAACTCAATCATGTTGGAAATGTTGTTCATGAGAGACGACAACAGCACGATAAGAGTCGGAGTGTCTGTCGGAGTGAATTGTGGATGGGCAACAGAGGTCACGGACTTCAAAAGCTTGAGGTCATTTTGATGGTATGATCATAATGTGATATGAATACTTTGTAGAGTATCACGTAGATAAGCTAGTACCAACATTTTTAACTAAATATCTTCCTCTTTCTCCTTTGTAACAAAAAACTAACAATTACTAAAATTAGTCTAATAAAAATAAAAATGTGCCACAATGTGCACCTGGCTTTATTTGAATCTAATTTTCAGCTGTAAGATGACTGGAAGTGAAACATCCTCAAAATTAAGAAGTTCAGCTATATATTTCAGAAAATATATAACAGCTCAAAAGTTTGGGGTCCGTAAGATTGTATTTTTTTTAAAGAAATTTTGTAACATGCTTTTATTCAACAAGCTTGGATTAAATTGATCAAAAGAGACAGTAAACATATTCTTTTTTCAATTATATTCATCAAATAACACTGAGAGAACCAGCACAACAGTTTTCAACATGCATAAGAATAAATGTCTAGCTGTGCATCACCAGAATAAATTACATTTAAAAATACATTAAACTAGAAAACAGCTAATTTATATTGTTAACATATTTCTCAATATTACTGTATTTTTGCAACCTTTGTGAGCATAACAGATGAGCAAAAAAAAAAAAAAAAAATCCCCAAACTTTTGAATGTCAGTGTATCTTTTTTTTTCTTTTTGGAGAGAGATATTGAGTATTGCATGTTACCCAAGGCCGCAGCAGGGTATCGTCAACAGCCTCAGAAAGGCCAGGAACGTTCTCAGGGGCAGCAGGGTGAACACGTACAGAAAGGCATCCAGACACAGGAAGATCCCAAAGATCATCAACTGTAGAAAGACAGAGACATTAGCACCTGCACACAGATATGCAATACACAAAGCAGCAATTCATTGGTTTTTCATTGTGTTCAGTCACGATATACAGAAATAACTGTGACATCATGTTAAGGAAGCCCTCGGCCCTGAATCCTGATGCTTCACATGCTTGAGCGCACCGAGGCATGTAATGTGTTGAAGGAGATTTTGAATATGTCTGCCAGCAGTCGGTAACCTTTAAAATATTTTTCATTTTTAGAAGGCACTCCTTAGTTTCAGACAAAGACCATTAAGACCAAATTAAAACATTAACATGCACCGCAAGCAACTGACTCTTTACAGTCAAGGACGAGCGTGAATCCTTGGGGACAATTTTTTACCAGCAGCTATAAAACAAAGAGAGTTTGTTAGGAGATGAACACAGACCACTAGAACCCTCTCAACAAAGCACAAAGAAAATAAAAGGCAATGGAAGATGAATCAAGACAGGGATTAACAAAGAGGAGCTGTTCTGCAGGCCTGTAGTTCAGATAAGAGCTTGCAAAGACTATATTTTCAAGGAACTTTCCATGCGATTTCATTCTGCATATTTGTATATGTATTTTTCTCATTACATTCATGATTTCTGTACAAGAAAGTAATAAATAAATAGTTTATACTTATTCTTATTCTTTGCAATAACAGCATAAATTGCACAGCTACATGTGTTACACTGTGATCACTAAAACTTTATTAACATACTTTTACAAGTGTAAAATAAAAACACAAACAAAGTACAGGGTGATAGGTTTCATCAGCTGAACCCAACAGCCATTCCTCCAGTGTAGAGCTCTGCAAGATGATGAAAACAAGAGCCCTACCTGCTCGGAGTGAACACACTGGCTGAAAGCAATCTAAATCAAAGTAGAAATCTATTAGGTATGCAGCTCAACTTTTTACCAAATGGATGGTTTTTCCAGAAAAGCATGCAGAAACATAGGAGAGGAGAACAGCAAAGCTGTTTCTGGCTTGTTTTGGTGTTCAGTCCATCTGTACTGACCAGGAATCAGAAGTTCCAGATCTAGCCTCTCACCAGTGCATTGCAAACAAAATGAACAAACTGTTCACAGGTCATCAATGAACCCTCATCTCACTGGTATTTAGAGAGTTTGCTGAACTCTTTCTGGGGTTTGAGAGGCAGAGCCCCTTCAGGGTCACAGAGCCGTCTTTGTGTGCGCATACCTCAGCTGTCAACCCCAACCAAGTGTGATCCTGAGGATTTGAGCATGACGAAAAAATGCTATGTGAATATTTGAATTCAGACATATTGCCATTATATAAATCATTAACATCTCATTTATATTATAAGAATAATAAAATAAAAAGAATACAGTTTGACCCAGCTTGGTCAAATATCTCCATCTAGTGGCATTCAACAATTCAACACCTTTAGAGAAAGAGTGAGGCAGGAATACTTCACAGATTCGGGCTCTTTAATCTGAAATAATATTTTGATAACATCTACAAAGCATTGAAATTATAGAGCTTTGGTCTATAATATATTATAATATATTTTATAATATTAGATATATCATAATATCTTGACATGTAATGTAAAATGATGCGACTGATGAGGCCTTATGAACAAGCAGAAAATTCGGCACACTCTGTATATTCATTTAATAAATGTATGGATAATATGATGAAATTAAAAATAAGAGTCAGGCATGTGATCAGCAAAGGACCCCCCAAAAATAAATTTAAATAAATATTTTTTTATAAAAATTATAAAATAAAAAGGCATTACTAATGTAATATTACCATTGATAAAAAAATATTTAATCATTTTTATTTTACAAATCAGAAAAATTACAGTTCCAGTAGTCTTAAACTAAAGAGCTTTTATTTTTTGCAAAAATTGCTGGATGACCTTCTTTATATTTATAAATTTTCCTAATTTGAAATTTGAGAAAGTATTCCAGCATGAAATACATGCATTTTAAATGCATGAGCATTTTCCCCACAGATTTTACCTCATTAGTCATACTTCTGGTTGGAAAATACAGAAATATGTTTAACATGCATGTAATATATTTTATATATATATTATATACAGGATATATTTATATATAGCCAATATATATATATATATATATATATATATATATATATATATATATATATATATATATATATATATATATATATATATATATATATATATATATGTATGCACATGTCTATGAAATCAGCCCAGCATTGTCTCACTCATCTAACACATCCTATTTAACTCGTCAGTTCGTGTTTATTTGAGAACTTCTGTCAGTGAACGCCGCCTGCAAAACACTAAAATAAATATTTAAAAAAATAATGCAGTTAAACAAGAAAGACGCCTAAATAAGAAAATTAAATACACCCTGTCTAACGGACGCGAGCGCGCAGCGTGACAAAATACTCATTATAATCAGTGATGCTACATTGGATGTAGCACAACACGACATGATAAATCCCCGTCCGGTCTGTGAGGTACTGACACAGAGTTCAAATGCCCTGTGTAGACACGAAACCTGTTGCATCGCGGTGGTGTTGCATCCGGTTTACTTTTCCACCACCAAGCGAGCTCAATAACTCCTCATCTGCACGCGCTCTCTTTGAAATAGGAATCGTTGCCATATTTCTTGTTATTTTTATTTATCGCTGTCTTGTTTGTATTTGGCCAGTTTGGAGAAAGCCTCACCAAACCTCACCAGCCAGCGTTTGCGATCATGAGAACTTGTGCAAACGCGGATGGGTGACATGAATGCAGATGGCTCAACACTAAATTAATGTGCTGAATTCATAAACTATTTTCCTGCGCTCAAATCTGCTAATCTAAAGGAAACGGTGTGTTTGAGGTAATTTGTTAATGACCATAGACTTAAAATTTGCAACTATTACAGTTATTACACTTATATACAAAATTTGGTATTATGCTTGCTATAGATTGTGTGACGTCACATGCACTATCGCCGGTGACATTAGACAACAGCGGTGGCAACCGACCACCGCGGTGACGCGATTGTCACAGCAACCGTCATAGCCCTACATTTAGACTACTTCAAAGCAGTCCGTTGTAGACATTACTATCTGTCAAGCATGTAACGTTATTATTGCTTACACAGTGGATCCATCACCAATCTGGGATTTTTTTTGCCTATGTGTATGACCAAATTTGAAGTTGAAGTTTATAATGTTCTTTTAAGTTACAGTCTAAAAGAAAGAAGGGCATTGTGGGACTCACCCTCTCTAGCTCTCTGGGGATCCTCATGCATGTGTACACCCTTTCCCTTCGCTCAGTGTACTTGGCCCCGTTGTGCTCCAGGAAGTAGCCCCTGGTGAGCTCTGCACACATGAACCTCAGCAGAGACGGAGTGTCAGAGTCATTCGAGTCTGTGGGGTAGAGAGAAAAAAAGTGTTTAATGCTATTAACTTGATATGTCAACATTTATAGTGATCGAGTCATTTCAACATTTCTGCAAAAATAGAAAAATTATAACACAATATATCCATAACAATTATTTAAACAAACTGACAAGTAGTAAATAAATCAAGTGTGTGAGTCAAATTACGAATTTTAGAAATTTTTTTGATTTTTTTTAGTAAACTTAAAAGTTTTTATAGTCATTTGTCTTTAGAACTATTTTTTAAAGGTTGATTGGAGAATTCAAATGGAGAAATGTTGGCATTACATTAATGAAGCAAAGCCAATTTTAGGCCATTTAGTATAAGCGGTTTGAAATAATAAACAGCAATAACTTACAATGTAATGCAAGAACTTACAAAAACTTCCTGAACTTGGATATAAAAGTGAAAACATTTTTGATTGTATAGAACTTCTTATATTTGGGGAAATAATACTTTAGTTGATACAATACTAAAGTGTTTTCTGAACTTATGTTATTTATTTAAGGTGTATTATGTGTATATATAGTATCTCTGTCACATTGATATTTGGACAGATGAAGCGTTCAACCACTAGAATGAAATTTCAGAGTTGTAGATAGCAAGATGCGTTTTCACAGCTGCTATTTCCTGCAACATATTTTGACAGATGCAAGCAACAACTTTGTACTAGTTTTGTCACTGCAGTAGGCTACTTTCTAATTTACGGGTAAATACTAGACTGGGAAAGAGCTAACGTTAGAGAGGTCAGCTTTTAAGTGCACATTTCTCTCTGGATGTGTTCCTAACACCATGTTTGGACCAGAACCAGCCAGGCTGTTTAAGAGACACGAGACCTCAGATGACCCACTCAGGCTTCCCATAAACACTTTAGACTAGACCTAAAGATTTATAATGCATGTGTTTAAAATGAATAAAACAACATATACAGTAAGCGTCATGTAAATGGCTATTTAACAAAAGAACACAGCGTAAAATTAAAACTTGTTTCAACGACTGCTTAGCAAGAACGCTATCAGAATATTAGCCAAAACAACATTTTATACAATTCAGATGTGGCCAATTTAGACTTGTACATGCATTCGTAAATCCAGGTAAACTCAAGCCACGTTGGAAGCAAAGGCGAAGGTCAGTTGTCAGATGCTCGCGCTCACCTGAATGCTCGTGCCGCTCGTCTTTAACGGCGGGCTTCTCGTAGCATCCGAGAGTTTCCGTCATTTTCGCCGCCGACCCAGAGACGTCTGTCTTCCTCGATATGGATGCAGCAGCCCAGGGACATTTGACCCCTTTATGATCGTCATTTTCGGGATCTTTTTCCTCGGACACTCCGCCACACAGCGAATCCGCCATCTTCGCTGTGGCGTCATCAAACCACACACGTGATGTTGATAAACAGTACACTGTTGCGCAGCATCTTATAGTAGAATTTATGTACATAAATAATCCAGAAATATTACATTCTAAGTAGTTTTCTTTTTACAAAATAGATAATATAGTATATTTATAGTATATTTTAATTTAAAACTAAAAATGCATACATTGAAAAATCGAAATATGTTTGTATTATTTATTTTGTATATTTAGATGTTTTATATTACGCATTTCTTGCTTGTATTATTTTGTATATTTATATGTTATATATTTACAGTGGTGGTCAAGATTATTAGAACACTATTTTCACCAGCTAAACAATGGTGTTAACCAGGGGCGTTGCTAGACCTAAAGCTCATTGTTTGCAAGAAGTGTGCAACACAATGCACTGTACAAACTTGCGTTGCTTTAACCAATGTTCCTACATTGCAAAAATACTGAGGAAGGCAATGCATGTATATAGAAATGTTAATATATTTATCAAAACTAACACTGTTTAAGGCATAAATTGCATACACTGTGGACAATTTTGGTTTTCTTGACCTACATGTGTGCATTATAACATGTTTTAAGGCTCGAAATGCGAAATAGAGCAAAACAGGTATTATGTTGTCTAAATCTTAAGTATCTTAAATAACTTTTAATTAACTGAGCTATTGTAAAAATATATATTACATTTTTAATCATGAAAAACGGCACTCTTGGTGTGGAATTGATGAACTATATAAAGTGGTATAAATAGATACATTTTCTGCCCCCATGTCTTGAATTTGTGATCATTCTAAATGCATTTTAATAGATTGAATCATGCAGTGGAAGAACGCACTCAAAATGCGCACGTGCCCTACTCTAGAATTCACGTAATATGCGTGCTCTCTGTAGGGGTGTCCATAATGTCGAAACGCACATTATTAAAATAACAATTATCGCAGACGATATATATCAACGCTATATCACAAACCCCCACCGCTGAGGCATCTGAGAACATACATAATCTTGCCTTTTTATTCTCGCATCACCAAAGCATAATTAATATAAAGTAATTATTTTACAACTTCTGTTATTAAATAAATAAATAAATACCTCAGTGGTGGATAAGGCCCTGTGTGGAAAGAATAAAAGCAGAGAGAATTCTTTCTTGCACATCTCCATTCTTCTACATTACACATTGATAACAGTGAATAATCACATATATATTTGTAAAGAATTTACAATTACAATATTTCAAGAATCCAGTCACTTTATTATTATTATTATTACTGACCATTAAATGGTACTGCCTATATAGCAAATAGTTATCTCATCCATAGTTAATTCCAACTTTTTATGTAATGTCCTAAACAAGAGCTAGTGAATTAAATATTAATTTCATATCTGAAAGCACAGAACACATAATTGTTTTTCTCAGCAAAATTGCAATTCTACAGACTTGCCAAGTTTTCCTGAGACCTTTTCCTCTGATGTCTGAGACCTGTCTGGCTGGGGACGTACTGTAGGCCTAGTTTGTTAAAATCTAACCTCCCTCAAATTCATCATCTCTCCTTTCCGCTTTCCTTTCCCTGCTTTGCACAAAGAAAATTCAGATGTCCATATACAGGAGCCCATTATGATCGAGTCAAAATAAGAGAATCGATTTTATTTAGAGACTTACTTTAGCTTCATGTTTTTATAGCCTAACTCATTTGCGTGTCGTCACCAGGCTACGTGCCACAAAGACGCGCGGACATGGATTTCTGTTCTGTAACTGTTAAATCTTAAACTTGAGATTTATACTGGGGCACAGCAGATTTATACTGGGGCACGTGCCTGACAAACTGAGACAGACTAAATCAAACCCCTTACGAAAGGAAAATATATTTACCAATATATTTTAAGAAATATATTGTGATATACTGTAATATATTATTTTCCCTTTTTATTTTCTAATATATTATATATTTGAATACATTGAATAATATATTGATGATACATATATTATATAATATATTGCAAAATATACAAATGATTGCCGCTTTCAATATATTGCAATATATTGGAAAAAATAAATATTAAATCCCACATATAAGAAAATATGCCTATTACACGATATTTTCCAATATACTGCAATATATTTTTGTTTCATAAGGGACATCACCTACCTGCAAAGCTACCTGAAAAACTATGTGCAATTGCACCTAAAGCAAAAGCTGTTTTAAAATCTTTAAATTAAATTAATTGAATTTAGTCTGTCTCAGTTTGTTCTGTTTCTTCATGTCATTCCAGATAGACTGATGATGATGAGATCAGATCTCTGTGTGGAGCACCGTCTGCTGTCAGACTCCTTGTGCAAACAAAAATCTCACTGGATTATTACATTTAATGGCAAAAATAATGTTTGGAAATGTAAACTGATATTTCTAACTGACAGACAGCAAAAGAATAACTGACTTAAAACCATTATTTATCATAGCTGGTGAAAATACTAGAGTTCTAATAATCTTGGCCACCACTGTATAAATATATATATACCATATCAATATATAACATAGCTTACGTAAATATACAAAATAACATATGCAAGAAATGCGGAATATAAAACATCTAAATATACAAAACAATACAAGCAATACATGCATAATATTGAACACAGGGTGGCGCCATTGAGACTTGAAGAACATGTTTGGAAATGTGCAAAGTAAAACTTGAGTAAGGGGGAGCAGAGATATTGCAGCAAAAGGTTTTTTAAGCACAATTTATTGGCACACAAAATGGCAAAGCATACGTACAAGACTTTGGATATGACACAAAAAAAAACAGCTCTGCTAAATATTTTACAAACTGTGCAGAGTTTCAGTAATACAATTTAGTTGGTTTTGGAAATACCTTATGTTCAGGAAAAAATATTCAGGAAATGTTTTGAAATGACAAAACACAACAACAAAGAATTTGATTAATTAAAAAAAATATTTGGCTGTTTGTCATCATCATCATCATCATCATCATCATCACCGTAATATTCTTTTCAATCATTAAAGCACACAACTCTTAAAGGGCCTTAAAGAAATATTTCCAAATCCAGTGGACAGTATATAATGTTTTTGTAAAAACAAAGTGTCTCTAGCTACAGAAATGACATAAAGCTGTGTAAACCTGATCACATGATTTGCTAGAAGGGCATTCAATGCATTTTTTAGAATGATTTTTAGATAAAAAGGCTGTTTTCCTGTTAAAATTAGGGTTGAAGCTAGACATGATGAATGTTATTTAAACTCATACACAGCTTATGAACAGTATATTTGTGACTGAATTTACAGTAAGTTATATTTAATGTTCTCATTTCTCAGTATGGTGTTCATTCCTGAGTATGAAATCTGTTATTATCAGATAAAAAAAAAAAAGTCAAACAACAACTAGTAAACGTCAAAACAGCTGCCGTTTACATCAAGGTCTGATGACTTCAGTAACATTACATCAGATGAAGCAGAAAGCATTTTTATTGTCAAAGTCACAACCCTGGTTACTGTGCTTCCAAATCCATAACCAGAGTCCAACGTGACCTCAAAAGCATGTTACCGATTTCGAAATGTCATGCAGAAACATATCATATTCCATTATGAAAATAAGTCAATACAGGGAGAGCGGAAGATGGACAAATATGCTTTTCATATGTGCTTGCCTGTCCGTAAATAAACTCCTAATCCCGATGGTACAGTACAAGGAGAATACAGAAAAATCACAAATGATTGAAATAGCACATTGACTCAGAAATCAAATAGGAATTTTGGAATTAAAGCACGATCTGTACAATCCGTCTTTGTTAATACAGTCAGCTGTGTTGAAGGAATGCAAGGCGGTTCACTTTTAATTGAAAGCCGAGAGAAAAAGACAATAGCCAAACGAATTTCCAATAAAAATGCAAATGTTCAGGGATTGGTCTCGGTGGATGCCTCTGCAGTTCCGGTCTCCAGTGACAAGACAGTCAACACGTCCGTCTCTTCAGCGATTGGTTGATATCGAGTGTAGTAGCCAGCTAGAGTCACTATGGAGATGTGTGATGAACTGCGAGACAGAAAGCTTTTTTACATCGAATATTGGGCTAAAGTTGTCCCAATTTCAGGTCTCTGTAAATTCAGATTGCTCACTCAGCCTTCATAAAATCAAGTTCCTCCAAAAGTCACATTTCTCGCGATGCTTTGTAGCACAGCTAGATGATTTCGAAAAAATCCAGTGAGCAAATATTGCTGCCAAAGTTTGGGCTGTGAAGTTCTTAAACGTTACCCAAAATAAGAAGTGGAACCATCAGTTTCTGGTGAAAATGGATGACATCATTGACACCATGACATGGGATTTACATCATCGAGGGTAAAAAGTGAGGTCAGAGAGAAAGAGCAGGGCATTGCGCATGTTGTCTCCTACTGAGACGGCTGCGAGGCCGTGCTCTCCGGCTTGCTGTCTTGTCCTGTGGGCGGCTTGCTGTTCCAGGGAGCATTGTTGCCGAGCGCCGGCGAGCTTGTGAAGTCGTCGTCATCGTCCAGGCCATTGGTGGCATCATATTGTGTGTTTTCTAGCCGAGTGATCAGACGCTCGTCCTCATCGCCAAACTCCCCGCCCATCAGGGTGGGCTCACCTACCACCATCACATCCTGCAACACATACAGTTAGACAGTCAAACAACAAAATAAGACAGGTTTCATATATGTGATGAAACTTTGGGTGCAGATGAAGAGAAAACAGACCAACCAGACCCAGACATATGATAGTGTTTGTTTTTTGTTTGAAATCCCTAACCTTGAATTTACCATGTAAAATTTTTTACACGTAGAGTCGGGTAAATCATTAGTATTCATATTAATATATTCGAAAATATATTTATATACATTATTTGTAACACTCGTTTTTTATTTATTTAAGTAATACATATTAACAAATTTAAACTATTTGCATTTTAAAATGTTACAAAAATATATTGAAAAATATTACATAAAAAATAGATTAGTTGGAACTTTTAAAAATGATTAAAAAAATATCAAAATTGTTATAATATATTATGTATATATTAAATTAAAATATAATATGTTAAAAATAGATGTGATTGTGATTATAATGTTTGATTAGGTGCAATTAACTGTAATTAGTATGTTTTTGTGTTAAAAACTGATGTTATGAATTGTGAATAAATTGTGAGGAGTTACAATGTTTCAATTGTTTTGTAATGTGTTTAAATAATGTATAAAATATATTAATTTATAATATCTTAAATGAAAATACAATACATGAAATCGATGTGGATTCTTTGTGTGATAATTGCAATCAATCGTGTGATTAATTAGTCACAATGTTGTATCTGGAGCTTTGTTCTAGTGCAGTCTTCTGTTCTTTCTCTCTCTTTCAGGCTTAACTGATCAGTTAACTGGAGCACACGCTTCGCTGATCATGTGTGTCTATGGCACGGGAGCTCTTTATCTCTCTGTATGCTCTTCTTCTAGCTCCAGTTCTATGTACGATTGCCAGCTGTCACATACAGAATTGGCCCGTATTTAAGGGAACTTAATATAAGATCCATATTTGATCCTTATGGTAGAGAACCTCATCAGCATATATAAGTTGGGAGCACACAATCCACATGCGTGAGCAAACACTATTTTCTTTGTGTGTGTTTTCAA
Organism: Carassius auratus; assembly: GCF_003368295.1. NCBI lineage: Eukaryota > Metazoa > Chordata > Actinopteri > Cypriniformes > Cyprinidae > Carassius > Carassius auratus. Next base: position 22,135 of record NW_020523635.1, read on the forward strand.
CAGATCATTTTGCTGCCTAGCTTTAGCATCAAGTAAATTTGCATTTAGCATGTTTATAGACTGCAATAATATCTGTTTTTCTGAGACACATGAAAGTGGCCAAGTGTAAATCAAATTTGCATATGCAATCAGACAGTAATCTAACTGATCAAGATGCAAGAAGTGACTACAAATAAAAAAGCTGACAAAATCACTGCAGCAAGAAACAAGTACATATGAGACGTGAACAAGAAGATTATTAATACATTATTTTTAACACTTTTATTTGTTATATTTTTGCACTTTGTACTCCTCATCAGAATGTTTTCAATAAAAGCAGAGACAATTTGTTTGCATATTTTTCCCACTGGATTTGTTGCTTTAATTAAAATGTCTAAAATAAACGAGCATTAAAAAGCTGAGGATGTTTATAATGAAATATTCACACACAGTCAAATTCTTTAGTGCCATACTGTAAATTGGCACAGGTTAAACTGAAATGTGTAGTAGCGTGTGACACTTTAGTATGACATTAAAATTAATTGATTTTTTTAAATAACAGACACAATGAAATTGAATGTCAGTGAGACAAAATTAATGTGATTGCATCTTAAATGCATTTTAGCACTTTATTTATTATTCTCCCTTAATTAAATAGCAAATGTAAAGATCAAGAAACTGTGAGTAGTCCAGTAACACTTTACAATAAGTTTCAACTTAAGTTTCAACATAACTTTAGTTTCTGGAAGCCTTTATAGACTTTATAGTAGTAGTATAGTATGGTAAGTACTTGGTACTGGTAGCCATTGACTTCCATTTTAAGCCACACATATATTAACAATAATATATGTAGAAATGTCCATTAACCTAGATTAATGAAGTTGGTTAACTAGTGTTATCCAACTGAACATTGATCATAAAGTGTTTGTGTATTTTCCCGTTCATTCTCCAGGTTACAAGCTATGAGACTCCTTGCACCCTTCACACTACTGGACTCTCTTGATTCAGCTCTTTTATGGTTTCCTGTCTGTTTATTAGAGCGCTGACTATCGTGTCGTCTCGTGAGAGCTTTGGCTGTGACCCAGAGTCACTGTCAGTCCTTCCCACCCTTCTGCTTCTTAATTACTCTCATTCATTAAGGTGGGCTTTTTGACTAAATAACAATATCCACACACTGATTTGTCAATTTGCATAGCTAATTAAGTCATTAGCTGAAATACTTCCGATTAGAAAAAAAATGAACACCGCTTGCCAACGAGCCTTGAATTTGCCATCTGTTTTTGAAAGGCAACTGTCTCCCTGCAGTCTGGGTGTTAAACTGAGGGCCAGGATCACAAACATTAGCACACTCAAATACAGACGCGCTCATGCAACCTACAAGTTTCCAGCAGGTGGTTTGACGGAGAGCTCTAATTGCTATCAAATGGAAAGGCTGTCCAGTGCTCTTGTCTAATTAGATGTAGCCTGTGGCTAAACCCAGAGTAAAACAGACCGACTACCTGCCGCCCGCAAAGACTAGCTCAGCATCCACCTCCATCTGAGCTTGAGGAGCATAGAAAGCCCTCATTTGAGCTAGACATTGTTTAAGAGTTAAGAAGATGTGCATGCATGTGCAAATCCAGGCACGTTACACATGCATGACTGACCAACTTGTCATAATAGTACTGAAATCATAATTCTAGCCCAAAAACATAACCACAAGGGGGCACTGTTGTAATGCTGTTGAGCCCCCATCCTCCCCAAAACCTGGTGGTCACATGATCAGCTCATTGTGATTGGGCTCACGTAGGAGACCGATCAGGCAGCATGCGATGACTGCACAGACAAAGCCAAGTGGCCACGCTACATATGTAACCAGTGTGTTCTTCTCCACGACATTGCTTACAATGAAGCTTGCTGCTTTCGAATGGGGAGCAAAATGACAAGTGTTGTGAAACACACACACACACACACACACACACACACACACACACACACAGAGGATCTATATGATAATTAGCACTGGCACCGAGCCAGTTGCTCACACCAACACTTTCCTCTCTGCTTGTGTGAATGTGTCTGGTGCCCAAGTGATGGACGTTGACTAGATACAAGCAGGACAAAATATATGCAATTAGAGTCACATATATGGAGAGACAAAACTTCCCAAGAGAGAAGAAAATATGGTGTAAATAAAATATTTCATTTCAGCAGATATGCACATAAATATATAAATCATTTTATATGGCCATATACAGGAATATATGATATAATTAAATTAAGTAAGCTAATTTCAAATAAAATACATTTTTATATCATTTCAAATAAATGAAATATAAATATCGGATTAGAAACAAGAAATTTAGCTGAAACCAACTGGCTGAAATAAAATAAATGCCTAAATTAAAGTAATAAAACAAAACTTTGATAAAAATCTAAGCAATATACATACATACACAGTATATATATATATATATATATATATATATATATATATATATATATATATATATATATATATATATATATATATATATATGTGTGTGTGTGTGTGTGTGTGTGTGTATATATATATATATATATATAAATAAATAATACATTTAAATACATTTATATAAACTAAATTTCTAAAAGGTAGTCTAAAATGAAAATAGAAAGCTAATTTAAAATATTACTGAATATTATAACATCATATATAATAGTAAAATTACCATGATACAGATATATAACTATATAAAACTATCGCCAAAATATTGAGAACATCACCTTTAAAGCTGTCCAAATAAAGTTCTTAGCAATGCATATTACTTGTCAAAAATGTAGTTTTGATACATTTCCAGTAGGAAAACAAACTGGGTTTGACAAACTGAGCTGGAACACGCGACTGTCTCTCCTCTCTAATCTCCTCTACGGCATTCATGTTTCCCTGAACTCCAGGGGAAAAGCCACGCACTACAAATCCCATCATCCATCTGCAAACAAATTTACCGCCTCACAATACCACTTCCCAAAAAAACAGCATCAGCACTCGCGCGCTGTGTGTTTGACCCTGTAGTGTGTGAACTGGGAGAACACATCGACCGCCAGAGTAATGCCTGAAGAGGAAGCCTGGGGGATAAAGAGGCACTCTGGGATAAATGCCTCTGAATTGGGGTTAAACACTGTAAGTGGGTAATATAGGAATTGAAAATGAGGGCTAAGGAGTCTCTCTCTGTAAAGGTGCAGAGAGAGAGAGAGAGAGTATTTACTTTGGCATTGGGATTTAATATGCTTTATATCTGTTTCACGGACCAAAAAACTGGCATAACATTGTTATAACGTGTCATTACAGCACTTTAATGTTTCATTAGTTGTGAGAGACACAGATAAAGGGATAGTTCACCCAGAAAAATGTAAATTCTGTAATTTAATCACAAACTTGTAATTCCAAACTTGTATTGCGTTTCTTTCTTCCGACTAAAATTAAGTCATCATTCAATAATAATCCTATTCAGTTGACTGTAAACCTATGCAAACAAATAATTCAATAGTTCTGTAAAATAAATTAGATGATTTAATGAAAAGAATTTGCTCAAAATCAAACTGTCAGATGATTTATACAGTGCACAAGGTTTGTATGCCAATGTTGTGGGGCTTTTTTTGTGTCAATCTTGGAGATTGACAGCTATCTGTTTTCATAATTTGCTTGATGCAAATACACTAAAAGAATACATTTTGTGTTGCATGACAAAAAGAGAGTCCTATGGGTTTGGAACAACATGAGAGTGAGTAAAAATGACAAAAGCTTTTCATTATGGAAGGAACTCTTCCTAAACACAGGTCACAGGGATATGATTGAATAAGCTCTTGTCACACAACTATCGCTGTGAATCAAAACTACAGCGCCTTTTTATATGTGTTTTGACAGCATAATCATACCCTTAGGACAGCAATCTGAGCAAAATTGTCTTAACGTTTTGGATGGTTACAATGTGTGTATTGTATGTGTGTGTGCAAAGAAGAAGATCTGATGCTTACAGGTACCTGGCTGGTCAGATTGAAGTTGTTGGCAGGGCTGCGTTTCTTGCCGCCAGCGCTGTTGCCAAGGTTACTGTTAGACGCACTGCTGGCGGAGTTCTTCCTCTTTCTTCTCTTGGTCGTGGTCTGTCGAGTGGGCTCTGCTCTCCACAAAACACACAAGCAGGCAGACACCCACACACACACACACAGATCAAAAGTATTAATAAAACACACATCCACACTCATGAACATGCCACAAATGCATGCACGCAGACGAAGAAAAAATACTTTTCATATGCAATATTCATATGCAACATATGCAAACACATATATGCGATCACATAGGAAAAGATAAAGAAATGCATCTATTTTTTTCTGAGAGAGAGAACATTCAAACATCTCCCAAGACATGCACTAGTAAGAGAGAACCTCATTTGCATAAAAGCTCAAGCGTGCATACTGCAGTCTCTGCAGCCAGTCATGCATGCATACTTATAGCATTAATGTACAAATGCTGTTTACTTTCAATAAATAGCACTAACACTATCATTAAAAAGTGTTTTCTAATTCCTTTTTGGAAGATAAATCCTTAAAAAAACATTTAATAATGCAACTAAAAAATTGTGATTACGTTTAGCAAATATCTTGCTTTTTAAACAAATTGCATTTTTAGAGTGACTACTGAAATATCGACCTGTGACATCTCTTTCTATGCTGAGTATTCATGGTTCATGTATTTCATGGGTTTCAGTTTAGACAGAGTGCAGTTTGCCTATTAGAAGGCGATTCAAAAGATGAGAAGAGTACCTTTTTTGTGATTTGAGGGGAAAATTTCCGTTTTGAAGTTCTGTGGATGTCCAGCTGAAATCATATCCAAAGCAAGATTTATTTCCAAGATAATACTTATGACAAATCAAGCTGTTATGCATATCTAAGACCAGAAGACATATGCAAATGTAAACTGCAAGACTGCAGGCTTGCTGTCAACAGCAGAATTTTTTCGAAATATGTATGGCAAAATCTGTGGGTCTCTTATGCTAATCATACAAACACACATATTTGTGCACAAACCCTGTGTGAACATTTCTCGCAGAAATGTTATTTAGATCATTTTTGCTTTATACACTACTGCTTAAATTTTGGGATCAGTCGACTTTTAGGGTTTTGAAAGAAATTCATAATTAAGCAAGGATCAATTAAATTAAACAAACATGGCATTAATGAAAAGGACAAATGTTTATTGTATATGAACTGGTTTTGAGTATGAATGAATGAGACTCAGTGTGCCTAAATGTCCAAATCGACTGAAAATAATGGTTTGTTAAGCTGTAAATACTGTATAGCCATGAATTGTTATTTTATTAATTTAATTTTAGTATAACAATCAAAACGTTTGACACATTGTTAGTCATTACTGATGCCTGAAAATGAAATACATTTTGGAGGTTCTTACTAACCACACCCAGGGAGATGTTTCTACACGATAGATTCAAAATAAAGTCAAATATAATAATAAACAGACTGTAGAAGGAAATCTGTTTTGATTTTCTGGAGAAGAACCTTCATTTTTGTATGTTTATCAGTGCGAGTGTGTGAATGACGTACTAAAACGCCCTTGTTTCCACAGATACACATGCACAGGTGAAAAAAGGGGCAAAAAAAACTTATCAGCATATAAAGGCAACCTTCTTTCCTTCCTGTTCTGAACACAAACGCTCTCCAGATTTCAGAAGAATGGGAGGAAAGAGGGAAGCGAAGCTAATAAGGAAACGACAATTACAGAAGATCCACTTGGATACGGACTGTGAGAAGGCCGGTGCTGACGACTGGACGGGGGTCATACAGGGTTTCACCCACAGGGAGCGGATGGAGGATGTTTCAGTCTCTTACATGTCATGTTGTCAGTGTTTAAATCATATTGCATGATATGTAAACCCGTCATGCGATCTAAAGACAAGTCTAAATCATTATTATTGATTGATTTGACCCCCTGAGAACCCTACATAGACATCAAAAGCTGGAGATATTCACTGATGTCTAATCCTTACTGACACGTTCTACCAAATGAGAGTTTTTAGAAAGGATAAGAGAAAAAAAGAGAACAGCTACACTGCTAAACTGCAGCTGAAAGTTTTCAATAGAAATGGACTCTAGCTGAAACATATTTACCTTAAATAACTTGAATGTACTGTATGTTATGTATGAATCCAGCAGATAACAGAACATAGTGTAATCCTTGAAGTGTCATTGTGTCTTTATTTTCATTTTATTTATTAACTTTTTCCCTCTACTATCTTTCATTTAATGTTTAATCAGATGCTAATTTTAGCACTTGTTGTTAGCAACAGCTGTCAGGGTTTTTATGCATTATAATTGCTATTTGTTTTTATTTTTATTTCTAATTGTCTGTTAATGTATTTGTATTACACATAATTATGTTGTAATAAAATGTAATACATTATATATATATATATATATATATATATATATATATATATATATATATATATATATATATATATATATATAAAATGTAATACATTTTATTACAACATAATTATGTTTTTATATATATATATATATATATATAGAGAGAGAGAGAGAGAGAGAGAGAGAGATGAATATATATAGAGATATATATATAGATAGATAGATAGACAGATAGATAGATAGATGCATATTCTGCAAGAGGTATGTAATCTTATGAGCACAACTGTATGCATTGTTTGACCAAATACATTTTGGGGTCACTGTAAAGTTTGCAGGTCTGTTCTAGTTCACCAAAGACTGTAAAACTCTTCGATCCTGACAGGTCACACAGAAGTGCTGAATTAGAGCATATTTCCCCAAAGGCCATGGCATTAAACACACACATCCGTAAAGATCTGATAGAGCACAAATTGCTGCCGTTAGGAGCGTCCTGTAATACAGATGACAGTGATTTGCTGTTACCTGGAGGGGCCACCATTCTTTGCCACTTCTGGAACAGACAGGTCTTTAGACAGTCTCTGGGGCTGAGGTTGTAGGTCTTGTGTCGGGACATTAGCTCTTGCATCGGCTCCAGAATGACACACAACTAAAAGAAACGCACAAAGTCACCAGTCTAACCATTTTAAACATATTGTCATGTAACAATGTAACAATATTATCATGTAAAATCACACAGAAACTCACACGGATACGCACACACACAAATCACTTCCCACTGACAGGATCATATCCCAACGCTGCTGTATCCTCTCACTTCCACAGGTCCAGGGAAACAATCTCTGGATCCGGGCCCACAGAGCAGAGCTATTTCTAGTCTGAATGTGAGGAAACCTACAAGCTTCCTTGTCCATCTCACCGGACAGTGGTCTTGTTGCGTCCGAGCACAGGAAACGTCCTCGGTGTGGATTTACTGATAAACGCGGTGGAGGTTTTTCAAGCGATGCTAATGAGTCACTTTTACGAGGTATTTTTACAGCACACCAAAGTAAAGATCGTGAGAAATTACCCCGGTGAGAGGAGAAATAATCTTGTTTACAGGAATAACAGTGTGCTACTAAAGTCCACGAGGTTGACCTCTCATTTAAATCAGGCAAAAAATTATGAATGATTAATCTTTTTTCAGAGCCCATTGAATTTTTTTTTTCTAAAAAAAATATTGGACAAGCCACATGACTGTATTTACTATATACTGATCCTGTGCAGTGAAGTATACAGAGTCCTGTCCAATAAAAAAACAGGTGCAGATTTGGCTGAGGGCACACAGACTTGCTGTTACAAGAGCTACATCTAATCCACATTTAATTCACAATTCGGCTTAGGCAGCACCGCTGCATTTTAACTCTGTGTTTATAAGCGAAGCTGTGCGTTTAATGCGTGGAACAACAATGAAGAAAGACACACTCAGTGGGAGAAAAATGGTTGTTCCGAAAACCTTGAAAGGGCATTTTTCCTCTCTTCTCCCAGTAGCTCGCTATAAACAAGTTTGTGTTTTGCTGAGCTCCAGCGCAGCGCAGAGAGAGACCCACAACGCTGCACTTCAACCGGGAAAGCTCATTAATGTTATGCTAATTTTCTTTATCCAATTCATTTTCTCTCCCTCTCTTGTTCTCACATTTGCAAAACGGAGCTGTCACTCACACTGAAATGACGGGAATAAACAAAGCCGCCATGAAGCTGGCTAATAAATTCTGAGCCGTGTTAACACACACACACACATTTAGTCACACATAAATGTACAAATACATATTAAAAAAATATATAATTCATTTTTCAATATATATGTACAGTTTAAGGAATAACATAAGCATATAAAAATAAAAATGTATAAATTATAGTTGGCACCAGGGTAATATCATATTTTTTGGACATACTGTATACCACAGTATATCATACCATATACCATAATATCATGGGTTTTTGGAGCTCACTTTTTTTTTTTTTACTTTAAGAGCCCCTATTGTCTCTAACACAATATTTGAGGAACTCCCTAATACATACATACATATATATATATATATATATATATATATATATATATATATATATATATATATATATATATATATATATATATATATATATATATATATATATATATATATGTATGTATGTATTAGGGAGTGTGTGTGTGTGTGTGTGTGTATATATATTGACACCATGGTATTATCTTCTGATACCATAAGCTCACCATGGTATCGCCTCAATACTTTTATTTGTTACGGAAATTGAACAAACAAACTATTTTAGTTCCTCCTACCCTGAGGTAGTTAAGGGTGAAGTTGGTCAGTCCCATGCGGGTGATGTTTTTTGAGAGTTGCTCCAGGACTTGAGGGTCTTGTGCCTGCAGGTGGACAAAAAAGAAAAAAAAGAAAAAAAGAAGCGTATCACTTTATACAAACCCCCAAAATCCACAGCATGATATTGACCAAAAGCAACACATATGATGCTTGTTCTTCATGTGTGTTTTATGAGACCCTGAATGTGACCACAAATTCACACTTGTCAGATCTTCATTTCAAATATCTGAGGGGCTCTCAGTGTCTGGTGGTTGTGGCACTGGATGAGATGCTATTTGTGTGCTGGAGAGATTCCAGTGATGTAATTTATCTGAATCACTGTGATTACACTGAATGCATTTTTGATTCAGATCTGGGGCATTGAATCAGGAGTGTGCTGCAGCTGCTAATTAATATTGATTGACTAAATGTCAATTGAAATGTTATAGTGCATTTTGCTATGAATTACAAACTAAAGCTGTTTGTGTACTTACTGGCAAAATCATTGACCAGATTCATTAAGGTAAATTGTGTTAAGCAGCATGAGTTTAATGACACCAGCCAATCATAGGGCTCCTGTCGTTTGATTGGGCAGGGCAGAGTAAAATAGCAAAGTATAGAGAATCTAAAACGAGGTTCCTCCAGTTTGCTCATATCCTCATTAGTCTTGATCAGATGAGTTTGACTCAATTTCTGTGCAACTTTACCCTTGTGTACGAGAATGAGACGATCAAACATGCTGCAGTAACTTTTGCACTATCCTTGTCAAAAATCTTTCAAAGCCCTTTCTCCCTCGTTCACTCTCTCTCCCTCTCCACCAGAACACAGGGCCCCAAAGGGCCCAATTTAAGAGCATGTGAATTTCACAAGTTGCAGTGAACAAACTTTCTAAAACTACACTATATCTGAATCTACAAGGGGGAGAAATGAGTTAAAACTCAAGTGTGGTTTAAAGCTCGATAAGCAAAGAGTCATTAAAAGTTAAGGTTTATATTAATATAAACAAATCCCAGATTTTTAATTGCTTTTATTTCCTTCATCGCAGTATGTCTGCTGTATTCATTACTCATTACATATTACTCATTTGACCTTTTGATTGTTCTTTTTACCTTTTTTTTCTATCCAAGACAGCTTTGATATCTCTGAATAAACTGGCTGTAAAAATATTTTCTTCATTTATTCTATAATTATTATCTCTTGTCAGTTCCGTTTACACCAGATGCAAGTGACACGACAAATGCAAATAGAGCCCAATATAATATCTGAACTGGATGCCTCATTCTATTTCTGACCCACTTCAGTAAAGAAATAGATTCTGCACTTTTGCTTTGAAGCATCCAGTATATAGACAGGGACGTGATTATGACAGTGTCTGGTGTAGACATGCGTTATAGCACTCATGATCCAAACCAAAAATCGTAACTATATTTTTTCCTTTTATTTGAACATTGATGGACGCAAACCAAAATATTAAATTATTCATAAGTCAGACAAGCAGCAACAATAAGCAGCAAATTGGAAGTAAATTGAGGCAAAAGTCATAATTAAAATAAAGTGTGACCAAAAAGTTTCCAAAAAACCCCCAAAGATTTCTTTCAAAAAACATTAAAAAGTCTTAATATTCCACAAATAAGTTTGTCGACATTTTTAATATCATTATTCTTATATTATAATTAATATATGATTATCAGAAGTAATGACAAATGCAGAGAGCTATTTATGACAGCAAGAAATCAGGCTGCAAAAGTGGGGGAGCATCATGTAGCTCTATCTTATATTCTGAAGATCCAGACAGTCTCTCCAGGGGCATAAACCCACATACTATTAGAAACACAACAGCGATAGTGTCAAATGAAAATGACCTTTATTGGTATAAGTGTGATATTTAAACAGCCAAAATTATTTTAGGCTTTCACATCTTTTTAAACATAAGCTCATCATGTGACATTATTAATATCATTATTGCAATTAATATATGATTATGATAAGAAGTTACAAAAAGGCAGAGAGTCTGTATCCTGTCCTTCTCTGAAGTTCACTGTCTCCATATTTCAATGGTCAACCTTGGTGAACATAAAAGACTTCCTTCAAAAACGTAAAAAAAAAAACAAACAAAAAAAACACACCGGCCTCAATCTTTTGAATGGTAGTGCAGCATTTGAGTTCAAAAACAAACATTTTAAACATTACATTTTATAAAATGAAAAGCCTACAGCCTATATACTACACACACACCTGCAACCAAACCATGTGACAGGAGAGCCCTAGGATAGAGTTATGATATCAAACTCACATGCATGGCGAGAATGCTCCGTGGGATAAGTTCCCGATACTGTCTGATGGTGAAGTGCCACGTCTTGATCCTCATCAGATCATCGAAGGCGAACTCCAAAATCAACCGGCCCTCCGTACACACCTGAGAACGCAAACATTCAGAAACCTATGATGTATTAAAGACTATGGCTTTTTCTCATCACAAAGAAATACGTTTTAGCTCTGAGCATGACAGAATGGATATTTTTCAGACTTTATGTCAGTTGGGCTTTTCAAACCAGATGTTAGCATTTCGAAGCCATTTCCTAATGAAAGGTGTTTATGTTGTATACCTGAACCGAAGGCCAACGTAATGGAAATTCTTGAGAAGAGCTTACACAAACACAAAAGAACAAAATTCTGAATACATGCAGAGGTCATAAACCATTAGCAATTACTTAAAAAAACAAACAAACAAAAAAACAACAACAGGATGAGAAAAACATTTTGCTGAATTTAGAGCTGCGCTACTCATAGCCCCAGTGTTCTGTTGCTGGGGCAACCGGAGGATGAGGAGGAGGAAGAAAGGGAGGGGGAGGAAGGGGGATTGGGGGGTGAGAGCGTCAGCTGATTAGTTGGCATGGCAACAGCAAAGATGTAATCCCGCCAGAGCCACTCTAATCAATGCCCTCAGCACAGATGGTCTCTGGAGGATCAACAAGAAAAGCGGCTGGCGGGAGAGCACAGCGCCATCACATGACCACACTCTTTCACATTCTCTCGCTCTTCTTTCATCTTCTGTATGCTTCTCCCGTTTTGGTTTGTCTTATTCTTTCTCTAGCTCTCCTTAGTTCCATCTATCGTTTGGCACTATCTCTTAACAACGTAACATGCTGAGGAAAAAAGCTAAGTGAAAATGAAAGCATCTGTCTTTCACTGTGCTCCATAACTCTGCTTTAAAATTCAACTGGTCCAGCCAATCATTTGAATACTGAAATATGGGTGATTCTTCATACGTCCAGTATTGGATATACTATTCTCTTGATGTTTTTTCACACTATGATCGTGTCATTTCCACCATATCTGAAATCATCATTTACTTTGTGAAGGAAACTACATTTTACAATATAATTTAACGTTTATTCATTTAGCAGACGCATTTATCCAAAGCGACTTACTATTGAGGAATATAACAAGTTATTCATCATAAAGAGGCAAATTACATTTTGCAATCTCCTTAGTCTTTATACGGTTATTTTTATTGTTAGCATTTCATGTATTCTAAATGAGCACAATAAACTGTTATTGCAAATGAAATGCTCTTGCAAAAAAAGAATATATATATATATATATATATATATATATATATATATATATATATATATATATATATATATATATATATATATATATATATATATATATATATATATATATATATAATAAGTTGGTTTAAAAGAACACTGACTTTTGAATGAAACTTTACTGGGTGAAAAATTTTTCACAGGTGAAACTTGTGCAAAATCTGAAATTATTGTTACACAATTAATACAAGTTCTCATAGTTTTAAACATTGATCATTTCATAACAGACTTCCATAGATTATGACTGTTTATCTGGCTCTGGGATGGGGTAAAAGTAGATCTACAGATAAATACCAAAAATAAATAAATAATGTAAAATAAAATAATAAAATAAACATAAAATACACACAATAAAAGAAACACAATATTAACAGTTTGCAAGACAGTTTTACCCTCATATAAAAAATAAAACATTTTAAATATGTTAGTTTTGATTAAATAAATAATAAAAAAATATAATGATATTTTAACAGAACAGATAAATGAATCAATCATTCAATCAACTCCTGGGACATGAAAGTGCCTGTAGATGACAAGAGCTACATTTATGAATAAAATGTTCTCCAATTGTGTACAAATACACAGGTGACTAAAATACCTGCTTTTATGTTTTTGACCATCTCTCTGAATACAGCACTTGATTAATAAAGTACAGCTGTGATTTTGTAATCAGTTGCTCAAAGACCGGTGGGTTTCTATTCCTCTGTAATGATAAGTACTCAGGCTCTTGTATGGATTAGAATGGATTAGTCCGTATCAGTGCGTGAAAATAATCCAAAGTGCTTGATGGACAAGGTGGAAACACAGAATCTGTTGATAAGTGGTTTTACCCTCTGATGCATGATGTCCACTACAGCTGACAGATCTTTAAAATCTATTTGTAACAACTGAGGGCATGATGTTACTTCCAAACCACAATGGGCCAATGACCTTTGACCCTTCCTCATAATTTGACAACACGACTGTACTTTTTATAGGTCATTATGTTTTTTATTATGACTATTTATGACAGCAAGAATTGATGCTGCAAAAGTGGTGAAGAATCAAGTAGCTCTATCTTATATTCTAAAATGTACAGTAACCCTATCCTGAAGCATAATAGAAATACAATAATGTCAACTGGAAATGACCTTTATGGTACAAGCGATAACATAAACCCATTTGGTTTAGATGAATGGCAAACTGCATATTTATTCAGTAAAATGCTTAACTGACACAAAAATTAACCATGTCTTGTAATTTGCTCTCCACCTTTCAAATACAGTAAAATGTTTGTTATGCTTGCTTTGTGTCCTTGTTTAGCAAATTCAGACTGTGATTTTGAAATTAAATATCACCAGTTTCTATTATTGTTATTTTTATTTTTTTACTATGACAAAGAAACGAATCAAAAGCTAAAGTATATGACAACACACAGGCTGAGTACGGAGTAATAGATTCATAAAGAGCTTTCTCAGCAGAGTCCAAAGCTGCCAGAAATATTTCACACGGATTCCTAACGACCTCCATCAGTAAACACATAGAATATTGGCTGTGATTAAAGTAGTAAATTATCACGCCTGCCATGTTTGTTTGTTCTGTCAGACAGTTTACGGGGTTTATCACAGGGAGTGTAAGAACTGAAGGAAGCAGATAACTGTGTCATGTGAGGTTACGATAATGAGCAAAAATGCACAAGGAGAACAAAGAATGCATGTTTCGTTGACAAACATAGAAACTAAGTGTATCTGCACCTCATGATTTATTAATTCATTTGAAATCGTTGTGCGTGTTTAGGATATGGTGTCACACACACATACACTCTCCTACTTTACCTTGGTGAACATGGGCTTGCCGTGTTGCGTGACCATGGTGCACTGATCGCAGTCTACAGTGATGCAGGAGTTGTGGAAGGACTCTTTGGAGTGTTTCAGGATGTAGTAGAGGTCTGACACACCACCCTCAAACACCGTGCTGAAGTAACGAGGGATGAGGGTCCGGCCGATTGCTGAGGGGGGAAACGAGATGTCATTTACATTGTATTGTGTTTTGTCTAATGTATTCTTAAATTGACTTGAAATGTCTATGCATCTCTTAATTTCGCACTGTTTGTTACGGTACATTATTAACAAGTAAGATGTACATCTTGAGCAATTTCTTGCAACTTCAGAGATACAGTTGGTATGATTTAAAAAATGAACAAAAATGTTCCTAATGTTGTAACCGTGCATAAGCATCGGCACTGACATAGTACAACTGGGATTTTTTGATAATAAATGTTATAGATTAGCCTAACTGATATAAAGTACGATAGTTTGTTTTGCAAACTGTGTTTACAGTAACCTGCCTGAGGTCTTTCAAAAAGTTGAGTTGGAATACTTATTCTTCCTTGCAGCTGGAGATAATTATGCAACTTTTTTTTTTTCTGTTGTTTTTTTTAACAATGAACAAAGACAGAGCCCCTGTCTGGATTTGTGGCCTCAGGTATATCTTGTTCGATTTCTTTTTTTAGCTTGCATTCGTGCTTCATAAAAAAAAAAAAAAAAATCGAATCCATACACACTACAACAAATAATTAATTAAAAAGAAAAAAGAAACTGATAAGTAAATGTATCTTAATGTTAGTTAGTTTTAAACACGCTTAAACCATTAACATCGATGTCACTATATTTAGATGGAATTAATGAACAATAAAATATTACCAAAAAATAAGAGTAATAAAAGTGAGGTAAGAAAAATGAAATTAATTTTTGATTACTATTATTCAAAAAATGTTTGTGAAGTCTATTATGTACAACAAAGCTGCAACTATTTGATAAAAGATCCAGTAAAAACAGTGATATTCAGAATTATCATTACATATATTTTAACATGTAATTTATTCCTGTGATTTAAAGCTGAATTTTCTGCAGTCACATGATTATTATAAATTTTAAAAGCGGCTGTGATGCTTAATATTTTGGTGGAAAGTTACAATGTTAAAGTCTTACATCTGACCAATTTAATACATCATTTCTGATTCATTTCTCTTTTTTTCTGGAAAGTTCCCCTACAACTTTTTAATAGTAGTGTATATTTATTTTAAATACATATTAAAAATGTAAACACAAAACTTTTTCTGAGCCACCCATTAAAAAGCTTTACAAACCCTTTTAATGCACATTTAGCAGGACATCTCTGGCCAAGAAAGCAGCAGACACTCTTGCAGAAACAACTTGTACTTTTTGCGAGTGGCTCTGCAGTGTTAACTTATTTTAATATTGAAACTGAACGGACGAGCAGCCTTATCCAGCTTAGCGTCTGATTTCAGGCAGAAATAATCCATCTTACAGTCAAACTCCCCTTTGAGAGAAATTATGTTTGTGCCACCAGCCCTGAGGGAGCGGAACGGGGGTGGTGGAGGGACAGAGAGAGAGAGAGAGAGAGAGAGAACTTCATTTACCCAGCTTCCCTTAAGACAGACGCCACTGCCGCCACCGGTTAAAACTGCACCGGCAGAAGGAGAAAATGAAACGGCTGCAAACGCGGCCTGTTTCTTAAATTGGCTAAAGTCTGGCATGACTAAATCAACACATAAATACTTGGCAGGGGGAAAGAGTGAGAAAAACGGGAGAAGGGGAGAGAGCGGATGTCAGGGGTTAGGCAAGGAGGAACTCAAGTGCAGACAGGGAATCACAAAACAAGGGGTTTATTTACAAAAAGGGGAAAAACAAAAACCCACGAGGGGGAAAACAACGGCTATGTCAGAAACAAAACAACTTAACAGGACAGGATTGACATGAAAAAACAAACTCTTAAACACTAACTACAACCACACACTCACGTTAATACAAAGACTTCTCAAGGGGGTTACAAGGGTAAACTTCTCACAAGACTGACCAGTAGGAATACATATGGGAAACAATGAACCGACGCAAGACAGAGCACACTAGGAGATCTAAATAGGGGGAACAATCAAGACACGACAGGTGGCACAGATGGGACAATCAAGACACGACTAGGTTAACAAGGGGGGCGGGGCAAGGGAACGAGACAACACAAGCACATGGCCCAAAGACAAGGCCATGCGCTTGTACACAAAACACGGGTCTGTCATGATCCTGCCTCAAGACTAGGAAAAATCAAGGACACGAGGGCAGAATCATGACAGAACCCCTCCCTTAAGGAGCGGCTTCCAGACGCTCCTCAAGGGAACATCAAACACGGGACACGACTGACATGACAGACTGGGACACAGACACAAACCAACAAGACATGACGAACAACAACAAGGGCAAACATGAATACACAACGGCAGGGTTGGGGTGACAAATCAAAAAAAACAAACAGGGAAGGGGAGGGGGCGGGACCACAAAGTTCATGGGGGACAGACCAGGGTGAGTGGGAGGGGTAGGAATCTTAGGAGGACAGGACGAAGGCTGACGACGGGGGGTACGGGCAGGTCTGGGTGGTGAGGGGCGGGGAGGGGTCTCGGGACAACTGACAGGGGACATGACAGGAGCAGACAAGGGACGCGGGGCAACACTTACGGGACGCGGGGCAAGACTTACGGGGCGCGGGGAGACGACATCTACTGGACCCGGGGGGACAACATCTACTGGACACGGGGGGACCACAGGACACGGGGGGACATTAATGGGACACGGGGCCACAACAGCAGGACACGGGGCCACATCAACAGGACACGGGGCCACATCAACAGGACACGGGGCCACATCAACAGGACACGGGGCCACATCAACAGGACACGGGGCCACATCAACAGGACACGGGGAGACAACGGCTGGACACTTGGGACTTCTGGGGACAGGGTCAGGGGACAAGACAGGACTGACGGGGATTTCTAAAATTTGGACAAGACGGGACAAATAATCAGAAAAGGCTTTAGCAGCTAGGATAATAGGCATCTCCTTATGAGATGAGACCGACTGTACAAGAGTCTTTGCTGCAGAGTCGGCCGCGGCTCTCTCCTCCGCTCTCACGACTGCCGACTTGAATACGGCTTTCTTCTTTGCCGCCTCGGGCACGCCAGCGCTCACCGCTGCTGGCTCGGGCACGTTCACCGCCGCTGGCTCGGGCACGCCCACCGCTGATGGCTCGGGCACGCCAGCGCTCTCCGCTGCTGGCTCGGGCACGCTCACCGCTGCTGGCTCGGGCATGCCAACGCTCACCGCTGCTGGCTCGGGCACGCTCACCGCTGCTGGCTCGGGCACGCTCACCGCTGCTGGCTCGGGCACGCTCACCGCTGCTGGCTCGGGCACGCTCACCGCTGCTGGCTCGGGCACGCCAGCTCTCTCCGCTGCTGGCACGGGCACGCCAGCGCTCACCGCTGCTGGCACGGGAGGAGACAGGGTCACAGGACCGGCAGGCCCCTTCTTCCTCCTCCTCTTCCTCCTCGGGCGCGGTGCAGAGGCTACAGCTGGGTCAGAGGCGGGTTGGGGGAGTTTGGTCTCGGGCAGGGCAGCCTCGGACGCCGAAGACTCTGAAGCTGACTCCCATGAAAACCGTCTCCCTCGCTTGATGGGGAGACTTAAGGTAGTGGGAGGTGCCTCAGGATCTTGGGAGGGACCTAACTGATCCCCCAGGGTTGCCACGGCCAGGACACGACCCTCTGGGATCGTTGGCAGCTGGGTAGGTGGGGACCTCTGGGGCTCCTCCTCTCGCCCGCTCGCTCCGGAACGACCTCCCCTGGTCCCCCGGAACACCACAAGGCGAGAGCCCTCAAAACAATCTCGCTGGCTGGCTGATGCCATCCAGCATTGCCTCCTGTCTGCTGAGTTCCTTCGTGGTCGGTTCATTCTGTCAGGGGTTAGGCAAGGAGGAACTCAAGTGCAGACAGGGAATCACAAAACAAGGGGTTTATTTACAAAAAGGGGAAAAACAAAAACCCACGAGGGGGAAAACAACGGCTATGTCAGAAACAAAACAACTTAACAGGACAGGATTGACATGAAAAAACAAACTCTTAAACACTAACTACAACCACACACTCACGTTAATACAAAGACTTCTCAAGGGGGTTACAAGGGTAAACTTCTCACAAGACTGACCAGTAGGAATACATATGGGAAACAATGAACCGACGCAAGACAGAGCACACTAGGAGATCTAAATAGGGGGAACAATCAAGACACGACAGGTGGCACAGATGGGACAATCAAGACACGACTAGGTTAACAAGGGGGGCGGGGCAAGGGAACGAGACAACACAAGCACATGGCCCAAAGACAAGGCCATGCGCTTGTACACAAAACACGGGTCTGTCATGATCCTGCCTCAAGACTAGGAAAAATCAAGGACACGAGGGCAGAATCATGACAGCGGAGGGAGGGAGGGCCCTAGCTTGAGCGTATAAATGAAGGTCTCCCTAGTGGTTAAGACACCGAGTGAGCCGACGACGGGAGCTGACTGTTAATGAGCGAGAGCAAGAAAGAGAGAGAGAGAGAATGGTGGAGTGCTTCGAAGGCATGCTGAAAATAAATATGAAATACCCATGAATGAAAGAACAGCACAGAATACAGGCAAATAAAGTGCTATAGGGAAGGACAGAGAGAAAGAAAGTGAGAGAGACACAAAATGAAAGGCTGACAGGCAGGGTGACAGCGAGGGGTGTCATGCTGAAGGGAGATGTTGTTACTGAGGGCACACCTGACTGCCCGCTAAAGTTCTTGAGCACTGTGGCATAGCGGCCCATATGCCTAACCATGGGGCATAAAATCACAGACACACACCAAAATAAGAGACCGGCGTGTGTGTGTGTGTGGTATCAGGGAAGCTTGGACAAACAAGGAGCTCTATAATACCTAGAGAAAGCTATCTGTTAGCATTCCCATTCCTCTAAATAGCTGTCAGTCAGTGGGTGCTCCATGTAGTGAATTAATATTACTCAGTACTTAACACTGTAACAAGGGCAACAAAACAAAGTGTATCCAGAAAATGTGAACAAGGTATTTAGTCAGAATACATGGTTTTACATCTATTTACATGGAAAATCAAAATTGGTGTGGTTATGCCCTCTATGAGTGAACTAACTGGATTATTCCAACAATGCAAACATCGACAACTTGGTCCATTAGCATCCCATGGCAAGACTATAAATAGACAGTAATGTCACCAAGACTTCTGTTTGTTATTAACTGCTGACATTTACTTCATAAAATATCTGGAAATACCACCATATCATCCAGAGACTGACCTCCACTGAGACAAAAGAAGAGAATATAGGGGTTCTATAAGTAGGAATAAAAGACTCCTACAATATGAAATGTATGTTTTTAACCCGTAACCTCTTTTGCCAAGCAATCAAAGACTTCCCTCAGGTCATTTTCAAGGTAAGCTTATTTAGTTTTATTCTGACACCTTTGTTCATTTGTTTATTTTTTCATGATGTATTCATAATCATCTATAAAAGACGAGACAAAAATGGCGAACTAAGTCCTGCTGGGACGTAGATTTCTCTTTGCCACCTGTAGAGGGAGCACTTCAAACAACCTCTCTTTAAAATAAAAGTTAGCCTCAGCAGGATTCTGACAAAAACACACATGCTTTTGTGAATCTTGTTCCTCTGAGCGTGTTGTGAGGGGACTCCAGACTGATTGGCCCATCTACAGAAGCGAGCACTCCAGAGATTGGATTAAGCAGTCGCTTGTTTCGGCTAACACGTCGTGCAACATATGCCTCTCAAGTAATGTGTACCCAAACACGCAATTTACAAATAATTAACATCGTGTTAATTAGGCACATTAATTCACGCTGAGCGTAGGCTCCAGAACGGATGCCAACACTCGCAGCCAAAAAAGACAAGAGAGGAGTTCAGTTTCAAGTGGCACAGCAGACGGAGAGGAGAGGGTGAGAGAGACAGTCAAAAGACACAGAGGGTGGACAGAAAGGTTACGCTGCGAGACAAACATGCAAACATGCAAAACAAAGGTCCACCTTTTCCCTTTTTTTTCAAATAAAAAATGTCTGATACCTTCTCACCACCTCAACACAAATTCTTGTACCATTCGCTCTTATCTTATAACAATGAAACTTTCAGGCTTCATAAAAGACAGAAAAGCCCCATAAATTCCATAAAAGTGGTCCAAATAATTAGTACAGTATATTTCAGGTCCTCTAAATTATACAAGAATAGATTCTTTTTATTGCCATTAATGCACCATGTAAATACACAACTGTTGAAATGTTTGAGGTTGGTAAGCTTTTTTAAATGTTTTGATAGTCTCTTATAGAAGTCATTAATAGAGATCATTGATGCTACATTTATTTAAAATATGGTAAAAACAGTATTGTGTGGATTTAAAATATATATTTTTTATAGTCTTCAGTGTCGCATGATCCATCAGAGATCATTTTAATATGCCAGTTTGCTGCTTAATAAACATTTGTTATTATTATAAATGTTGTGCTGAGTATTTTTCTGTGGAAACCATAAAAGATAGTTTTTTTTTCAGGATTTTTTGATGAAAAGTAAAAAGTAATTTTTTTTTTTAACAATTTAAACTTTAATAAAATATTTACTGTGACTTTTGATCAATTCCATTTAATATACATATTAATAACATTAATAACGAATATAGAAACAATTATTTTCCCAATAATTTGTCTGTGTGTATTTATGCTTCTTAGAGTATTACACACCTCCTCTGTATTGAAATCAACAGCAAGTATAATCACTTTGTGTGAAGAGCACTACTTATAATGTACAGAGCTGCTGCCAATATAAAGCATTTCATTTAATTTAGGATGCTGCCTCAAAAAAATAAACAGCCAGATCCCATTAGAAAACAGGTGAATATTTTTAGAACTGAGAAATGCTGAAAAGGACTGCAACAGCAGCATCATTAATTGTGCTTCAGCATTATGGGAAGGGAATATTGCACCACAATTTTTTAGGTCACACTGTGACTTTCCAAGCAGCGTTCCAAAAAGTGCACAATCCCACCCGCTGTGAGAGAGTTAAACTTTATTTCCACAATTACAAATAACTCAGTATTTATAAAGTGTGCCATAAGAACTTACGAGGTCGTAGCAACAAACATGTAAGCGAGTAAAAATGAAGAAAGGGTTTCAAAGCACAGCGCAACAGTGAACTTATCAAACACCAAAACTGCGGTTTTAGTTATTCGACTTCAATATTGACTGACTACAAGAAGCATGCGAGATTTTCATTTGGCGCGAGACACTCAGAGTGAGGGTTCCAAAAAGAACGGGGTTTATAAAAAAGGATAAAAAAAGAGAAGAACAGCTCTCTGCCCTTCCTTGTCAGTAATTATCTCTCTGGGGACAATCGCTCCATTCCAGAACACAACCCGCACTTACATTCTCTCTCTCGCTTTCTCTCTTTCGCACACATCAATTCTAAAGCTAAAATGCAAAAGCAGCTCCCATGACTCTGTGTTTTACCCTCTCTGATGGGACAACATTCATATTGTCAGCGTGAATTATGAATAGATAATGATTAGGTATTGGTTCAGACAGAGATGTGAGAATACACAGTCTAACCCTCTCAGTGGATAAGCTGGCGAGGTGAAACTGGAAATAATAATACCAGAGAGATGATTTGTCAAAGGATCGTGTAGTGCTTTTGCTAGCTAGCTGAATAGTTCAAGCAGCCGTTAACCTCTGTTTGAAAAAATTCTGTTGTTTGCAAAATGCAGTTACAAATTATTGTCATATACACAAATAATAAATCAATATTAAAAATAAAACAACAACAACATATACCAGTCTTTCGGCATGACCAAGTATAACACTTAGATTAGGCAACACATTTTCAGTTTTCTCTCTGATATGAACTAGGGTTTAGGGATCTAGAATATGGTCATGCATTAAAAGGCATTAATATGTGCTTTATAAGCACTAATAAAATATGCCAATACGCTAGTAATATACATGCTAATAAGCAATTATTTAATAGTGAATACTGTTTCCTAATCTAAAGACTTACCCGAAGAATTAACTTAATTCAGCCCCGAAACCCAAATGCAGTCTATAGATAAAATTATACATACCTCTTTGTTTGTGTACTTTAACAATTTTATATATACACTATAGTTCACACGTTCAGGGTCAGTGAGATTTTATTTGAAAAGAAATGAATAGTCTTTTAAACAAGGATGTATGAAACTTATCAAAAGTAAGTTTTGTTTTTAAAGCTGGATATAGATCAATTAGTGCAGAAAGTTATATATATATATATTAACCATAAAATTACCTTACAGCAAAGGACAGGTATCATCACCAGAATGCAGCTATGTATTATAATACAACTATGAACGGTGAACAAGTTAATATTGTGGATACCATATAAATTGAAGATAACAACTGGTTTTATATGCTAATAGACTTCTGGTATCATTACTTTAATAATAAAAACAAGGAAATAAATCAGGAAATGGTAAAAAAAAAAATGCACATAAATGAACACACACACACATACACACACAACCACACTAGTATGGAATTCAGTGCCCAGAATATGAAATATTCATCTTTCATAAAACTTTAATTCAATCCCTCTTTCTCTCTTCCTTCCTTTCTCCCTTTCCCTCAAACTTTCGTCAAAGTGCATTGATCTCAGAGAATAAAATATTGTTGGTGAAAAAAAAAAGAGAGATAACATGAAATGATGACATCTATATGGTTGATAGGGTGAACAATCATGTGCACAAAATGTCTGTCCGGAGGACCTGAACACCCAGACCCTTGGGCTGCTCTTCCTGCCAGTGAATCTGAATGCTTTCTACGAGTCAAATCGACAACTTCTATGATGCTTTTTAGTTTTTTATTTTTTATTATTGTTTTTGTCTTTTTGGAACTCAACAGACTCAATATAACTGTTTCTGTGTTCCACTGCAAACCATGGGTTTTGAAACGACATGGGAGGGAGTAAACGTTGACCCACTTTACATTTTTGGGTAAACTGCTCCTGAGAAAACTCTAGGTCACAGCTCGATGTGCGTTTCTGTTATTTTCGAGGTCACAGTGTCTCAAATGATCTGTGCAACGGTGACTGATTAGAAAACAGATCCAGCAGATAAAAAGACAGAATTGCGCTGTGATTATGATACACCACAGAGAATATTCTGACTCATCACATCTCGGTCTCATTGATGCGGAGGATGGGAGATAGCGAGAGAGGGAGGTTGTCTGATAGATTCGGAGTTCTCCCCTCTCCAGCAGTAATCCCTGAAGACATCCGCGCCAAAACGAGACACAGGCGAACAGCTCCACTCACCCGCAACCGCCCTCACAACACGCTTGGCCTCACACCACTGCCTCTGTGTGTGTGTGTCTGAATGTGTGCTGCGCTTTTCCCATGAGTCCTGATCCACACCTCCCCCCCCTCCCCCCCATCCATAATTCAGGAGAGGCTTGCTTGGCCCACTCTTCCTCCCAACTTCACCGCAAGCTCATGGGGCACACAGCTCCTCAAGGGCTCCCGGACGGATGCCACCACAACCGAATCAACCAGTATGACTTCCCGTCATCTTCCAGATCTGATTTATTAAAATGTCTATCCTCCATCGACATGAAAACACAGTCCCGATAAGACAAGCTGGAATCTCACTTTCACTATTGCAATATGTGCTGCAAAGTTTTACACACATTTCGGCCTGTGAAACCTGACATTTGAAATCATAGTCAGAAAAATATTGTTTTATTTTGGAACAGTTTTTTGAAGAAAAAAAAATTGCATATGTGCTTTATGTTAAGTATCATATTTAATACAGGCTTTTATTCAGAGGTCCAAACTGCAAAAACATGAAATTCATAAAATGCATATAAATATCAGTTAACACTCCTGGATATTCCAATAATTTCATAGTAAGATGATATTTAAATGCTTTTTATGATCACATCTCTGTTATTTTGTTTGGGGTGTGGGATAAGGATGATTAAAAGAAGGACAAAGAAACATTCCTCAAAAGTCTGATTTCGGTAAATCACATTTTAGCATGATTTTTCTAAAAATGATGAATGGATGTAATACTGAATTGCTTCAGTCCAGTAAATGTCAATTTAAAATAAAACAAATATTATTATTCCTAAAAGGTCTTATAAAATTATAAATATCATTATAAAAATTATTAAAGATATCACGGCAATGGACATGAGTACCATGACCTGAAGGATGGCATTTTTAGAAATAATATTAAAAGGCCTTTTACAACATTTGCAGTCATATGACACAATTCATGAAGTTTACAACAGTTTTTTTTCAGCAAAGTTTTGATAATGTTGATAATTTGGAGGTCTTGGAAAATTAACGTATCAAATAGACTATATAGGGTTTATAGGGTTAAATGCTGGAGTTAATGCCCTTCATTACTGATAACAATATAGCAACATTTTGGCATCTTACATTTTTAAACAATAAATATGTAAGTCTGCAATTTAAAGGACCTTTCACCGAAATGTCATGTGGAAAAAAGGCTAATCAAGTCTTTTTTCATTATTTAAGTCTATGCAAACAACTATGTTTTTGAAAGAATATTTGAAAGAAAATGTTAAACTCTGCCATCCTTTACTTACATGTCATTTCAAGTTTGTATAAAGTTCCATTTTCTGTGGAACACAAAACATACTCCTCCCCCCATACAACAGAAGCCAAAAAAGAAAAAAAGAAAAAAGAAAAAGCTGCACCCAACTGACTTTTATAGTATAGCCAAAAACAGTTTAGAAGAAATGAGTTTCTGGGTTATTTAAAGCATCAGTACAGTAGATGGGGTTTTAAAGAATTTATTTCAGTGAATTAAAAGTTCTTTCTGGAATATAATCATGCTGTGAAACCCAAGCCTTTTGGTTCCAACTGGAGCCTTTACTTGGAAGATATAGGCACAATGTGATCTAAAGCAATCTCTCCATCAAGTATTTCCAGTGTCAGAAACATCTCCAAAGTTTCTGTCTCACCACAGGACTCTTGAAGCCTGTATCACTGTCACTGTCAGGATTCAGTGCAGCATTTAAGCCTCTCTTAGCCCTCTGCTGGGCTCAAGATGATGCTTCCAGATACGGCCTTGTCTCCACTGCTGATAAAGAGGACGTGGGAAGTCTTGTTCCAAGTGGTAATTCCTCCCTTTGTGCCACGATCAATCCAACACCTCCCTCCCATTCCTCTTGAGTGAATTATGGAGTGGGAGGGGAGGTTTCCTGCCGGGTTTGTTTAAATAACCTCACGCTTTACTGCTGCGTGCACCTGACGCCAGGCCTAGGAACACAGCCACACATCAGCTGGAAAAGGAGCTGAAGCTGTTGGATGAACTTGAGAAGTGTAGAAGAAGAGAGCAGGATGGAAGAAGAGACAAAGATAAAATTGTTCCTTAGCTTTTCCATTGATGTTTATTTTAGTTCTCTTGAAGAAGCACAAGATAACTGATAACATATCGGTTTAATATACTGTTCAAAAATTGGGGGCAGTAAAATTTAATTCAGCAAAAATGCAATATATATTTTTTCAAATAACTGCATAATTGTTTTCAGCATTTATAATAATAAAATGTTACTTTTACTTTATTAGAATGAGTTGTGAAAGATTGTGTTAAACTGAAGACAGGAGTCATGGCTGATAAAAAATTCAGCTGTTGAATAAATCGCATTTTAAAATCTATTAAAATAGAAAACAGTTATTTTAAAATTGTAATACGCTTTTCATAATATTACTGTATTTTAAATGGTTGATCTTTTCAAAAACATTTTAAAAAGTTTTACTGACCACAAACTTTTTTACAGTAGTGTGTATTAATAATTCCATAATTCCATTTATTTAAAACTATTTGTACTGATCCATTTCAGTATTGGACTGATTCTATTTAAAGTCAGCATTCTCTCCCTTCATCTGTCATCTTTTATTGATTTATTTTCCTCCAAATTTGTTGCAATTCTTTCTGCTTTTACTGTATTTTTCTGATAGTAAAACATAAAAATCATAAGAGACTTTCAAAAACATGACAAATCTCACCAGCCCCAAAACTAAACATATAAAAAAACCTTTAAAAAGTCTAAATCTATATCTTAAAATGTTGCAGTCAACTGAGACGACATGACTTTGGGGCATCAGCAGAAAACACAAAAAGAGGGAGGTCAGGAGTGAATGAAAAGAAAAACGAGATACTAGAGGTTAACCCGAGTCCATATTCGGCACATAACAGCGGTGTGGAGGGGAAACAGAGCTACATAAACATTTAATATCCTGATGACACACACACACATATATTCTCCGTCCATTAGAATTACATTAGTCCATTATAAAAGAGCCTGGCCAAATGCATGCATTATCAATATAGCTAGCTATGTGTCTCTGTGAGAGTTTGTGTATGTCTACAAACTACGTGCCAAAGCTTCTTATCCATACAGTCTCTGAGCATATAAGAGGAGAGCACCTCTCGTTCATTATGCATGGGCCATGTTGACTTTCTGGAAGGTTCTTGGCTCAAAAGTGCACCAGGCTCCTCATAACTCCTTATTTTTTTTATGACTCTGTTTTTACCAAATCTACCGTGCAGCGTGACTTCATTTCTGCTCCCATTCCTGGGTAAAACACACACACTGTATAACACTGTGTAATAAACACACACATGCACAACAATAACAGTGCCCTGCTCATTTCACTGAGCTTTAATGGACACAGTAAACATTCAACCTGTTACCCGATGACACGATCAAAAGAGACACAATTTTCTACATCTGTATAATACCTTGATATGTGTGTGCATATTTTGCATGGCTGTGCATGCATCAGGCATAAGTGTGACGCTGATCTGGAGGTGAATTAAGACATACAGTTCAAGTGATATTGTTTCGACATTGAATAAGGAGTTGGAGAGAGACAGAAAGCAGGAAGAGCAGAGAAAGACCCATCCTATCACACAGCTGTTCTCTTTTCCTGCTGCCCACACATACGTGCACATGCTCGGAAACAGTGGCATTAGACACACAAACACACATACACATCTTCATCCAGTGCATAGATGCATTTAACATCTCTCTGTAATCTTAACGGTATCAATCCAGACCTGCAGATAGAGCATTTAAGAGTGCTCATATAAGCACACAGAGACCATCTCGAGGTTGTTTTGAAATTTGGGCTGTCAGTCAACAAGACCTGTGTCTTTGCCAGCGCCGGACTACAGCTGAGCCTTCTCAACTCCCCACACTGTCAATCTCTCTTTGCCGTGTTTTCCCTCACAAGTCATCTTAAACAATAGACTCTCCACCACAGAAATGTCTGCAATCTAGGACTGCCAATTGATTAAAATGTTTCATTAACTTAACTGTATGCTAATAAATCAAATGAATAGCATATCCAACATGCATCAATATAATCAACAAAAAGAGCTTATGAATTGTTCAGTTCAACTCGAACCTGATTAATGAGCCTAATATCCTCAACTCTTCTTCACTTAAACCGGCACTGATGCCATTCTACAACAGCAAACAAAAAACAAAACAGATTCCAACAGTCTTCTTCCAAATCTGCTAATAAATACGTCTCTGGTTTGTTTGTTATTGTCAGATGAAGTGTTGCGCTTCAGTAGTGGAAGTTTTCTAGGATGTCACAGTTGCAGGGGCATTGCATCACGCTTTGAAACTCTCCTCGCCTCAACCCAAAACAAGAACAGTGTTTCAGTTCAGATATTAATTATTCCCCCGCTAATAATGTCCATGAGGAGAGATGTGAAGAAAATACTGAATTAAAGCACTTCACAGTATTTCAGAAATCAGCTCCAGAAACAGGCTGTATATGGTCCTGCGTTCAGGTTTGGGTGCTGCAGATCAATAAGCTAAAATCAGGTAACTAGGGTGGTACATGCTAAACCACATTG
The DNA here is from genome assembly GCF_003368295.1 of Carassius auratus. Lineage (NCBI taxonomy): Eukaryota > Metazoa > Chordata > Actinopteri > Cypriniformes > Cyprinidae > Carassius > Carassius auratus. The sequence continues at coordinate 50,281 of NW_020523635.1, forward strand.
TAAGTCCTACTCCATAGCGAGTAGGCTGCTGTCTGTAGCCTATATAGGCATCTGCCTTCTGAGGCAAAATCCTACCTGAAATGGAAACGCATAAGTGGCTGATTCAGAACGCAGAACCTGATTTTACCAAGTGAGACATGTTCCTGGGACAACATCGTTGTTGACCCTGGAACAACATTGTGATTAACCAATCAGATTTGAAGAACCAGTTTATAGATTTTGTGAAGTTTACGCTTAAAATCAGTGTTTGGTGCTTGTACATCAGTGTCATTCATCTATCATATCCTCTGATTTTAGGGATTACTCATGGTTAAGGTTAGGTTTAGGTGTAGGGATATGGTTAAGAATATATTTTTGGAGTAAAATGTTGTTCCAGGGTCAACAAAATATGTTGACCTAGGAACACATCGAACTTGGCAAAATCAGGACGTGCGATTCAGAACGGTCTACATCGATACAGCTCCACGCTCCACACACTCAAGTGAAGAACACAAGGGACTTGACCCACTATTGATTTCAATGGAGTTTGATGGTAACTAATGTTACTAAGCTAACCCAATATTCATAAAAATAGCATATTGTGTTAAATATTTTCTGACCTTTTTTTATAGATGTATTATTTTTTATTATTTGAATTAGATATGCAGATAAACATTCAATAGATAAGCAAATCTTTTATCACTTCAGGAGACAAGAAATGAGAACAGACATATGTAGAAGAACAAGAAAGACTAAGCTTCAGTCCTGGAGAGTGAAAATGAAAGAAAGAGAAAAGAGAAGGAGAATGTGAGGCCATTTAAACTAATGCATTTCAATAATCCCTCCATTATCCATCCATCCACAATGGTATGGTACTGTGGTGAAAAAAAACGCCCTCATCTTATCATCACAGACTTTGTTTGTGAATATAAGTGTAAAGTCCTTGTCTCTTAAACTAATATTTTATATATGTTTGGAGATGGTCTGACAAGATTTCTTAGAACTTGAAATAATCTGCTCAGGGTTTTCATAACTATAAAAAGAGTTTTTAAGTGTAATCATGTTAAGTTTTTAATTTCCTTTTTAAATGGGTAATTACGGAGCCCCTCTGGTCCCACTTTGTCCAAAAAAAAAAATACTAAGATACTAAGATACTATCTTGAGGCCACAAGTTACTATCTTGAGGCCACGAGTTAGTATCTTGAGGCCACAAGTTAGTTTCTTGAGGCCACGAGTTAGTATCTTGAGGCCACGAGTCACTTATCTTGAGGCCACGAGTCACTTATCTTGAGGCCACGAGTTACTTATCTTGAGGCCACGAGTCACTTATCTTGAGGCCACGAGTTACTATCTTGAGGCCACAAGTTACTTATCTTGAGGCCACGAGTCACTTATCTTGAGGCCACGAGTCACTTATCTTGAGGCCACGAGTTACTTATCTTGAGGCCACGAGTCACTTATCTTGAGGCCACGAGTTACTATCTTGAGGCCACAAGTTACTTATCTTGAGGCCACGAGTCACTTATCTTGAGGCCACGAGTTACTATCTTGAGGCCACAAGTTACTTATCTTGAGGCCACGAGTCACTTATCTTGAGGCCACGAGTCACTTATCTTGAGGCCACGAGTTACTATCTTGAGGCCACGAGTTACTATCTTGAGGCCACAAGAAAGTGCTAATTATTTTTTTTGACAAAGTCGGACCAGAGGGGCTCCGTAGTTTTAACAATCATTAGGAACCTTTCTTTATTTGAAACAGCTGTTAAAATGCAATGTGACCAGTCATCTAGGGAACTATGAATGTAAAATAAATAATGAGGAAATAATCACTTTCGGGTCAGTGATGAAGGTCTTGAAGTTCGTAGAAATGTCCCTGTTTTTTAAATAAATAATGTCAAATATATGTTGTACAGTGAGGGTTTTTTTTTTTTTTTCTTAGCTGAATCTCCTCTATACAAGCATAAGCCTTTTATTTTTGCCTGAAAAATAATAAAAGTAAAATGGAAAGGACAATATTATGTTTAATTTAGTGCAGAATAATGTTCTAACCGATATCTTCTAGCTTAAACTATGCTGAAAATCTATATTTTTTACATCATCTAAAACATAATGTAGAAATCATTTAACTAAGACATCAAATTTAGACCTTAGAATTCCAAAATTAGAGTTGATAATGTACAATATTTAGGTTTACTGGCAATAATGACTGGCTGTTGACTGTACATTATCCCATTTATTACTTGGCTACTGACCAAATAAACAGATAAATGTACATATTGATTTAAGATTCAATTATTTTATTAGTTTACTTGTAGATTATCTTAAAGCTTCCGCTAAGGTTACCTTGGACAACAAATCAATTCTACAGGTTAATGGACACAGAATCAAGTATTCCAGAGGGTGCATTAAAAATGCGACATTGGATGTATGCGATATGACCTTATTTCAAATAAATAATTCATAAACAGTAAATACATTAAATCAGGACATGGTGAACAAAAAGTGGATTAGATTATCTTTGATCTGATGTCTTGAAATGTAAAGCAGAGGAATGAGTTACTCAATGGAACCTGAACAGTGATTACTGTAAACATGTCATACAAAGACAAGCAAGAATAAAACAAGCATACTGATGTGAGGCTACACCGATGCAGAAAATCCCTAATGATGCTTGCTGGAGTGAGGACTGAGAAATTTATAAAGGGCCTGAGCAGATGTAGTATGCAGTGCTTGTGTTTGTGTGTGAGTGACAGTGATGGAGTGAGGGTGTATGTTTGTGGCTGAAACTAAGAGGAATCATCTCTGAAGACTAAAGATGAGCTGTCACAAGAGACGGACTGAACTCTCTCCTCAATCGATATGGAGGATTGGTTCCCTATGGGCCTCCGGAGCCAACGCAAGCTTTGGTCTTTCCACTTTTAAATGGTGTATATGAGAATTACAAAATATTACATGCTGCAATGTCGAATTAACATGCAAAGAAGAACTCTTTGAAACTTGTCATCTGAAATAACATTTTAAATGACAAATTAAACATTTTAGTGTTTGGATTTTATGCCTTTGTTCAATTAAAACTATTCAAACCTCACCAAATGAAGAAGAATAAAATGCCATGTCTTAAGAAGAGGATAAAGCTGAGGCTATTGTAATGCTGCCCGCACAGTCCAATGGCATATTCATTTTGCATAATAAAAGTATATATTTCGGAATCTATCAGCACTACAAAGACCCCCGGAAAGGGAGGGGGCTTCAGTGAATGTTGACTCACACGTTTCTTTGCAACAGGCAGAGTGTTCTGCATGACTAACCAAAAGCAGAGAACCCAATAAGGACAGACAACACAGCTCAAATCATCAGAGAGGAAGATAGGGAAAGTGTGCAGAAAGGAAAAACTAAAACTAAAAAATGGACAAGCTAGCAGAGCTTTGGCAAATGCAGCCAAATCTAGATGAGCTAGCTCACTGCAAACAATTACTCTCTCATGCTTTTCAAGGTGTTTAGACTAAATCTGGCAGAGCTGCAGGACAAATAATTCACAAATATGAACCTTGCAAGTCAGTTTACCAATTACAACACATTCTTAGTCTACTTTTCCATAGTGAGATGTAAGGCCATTAACCACATAGTGTTGTTTTTATGGGAAGTTTAGGGAACTTATTTCCTGGAAGACCAATAAAAGTCAATAAGATCTGCTGGATTTAGTTGATTCAAAGTCCTCTACAAATTTTTATGGATCATTACCTTCTACATTTCCAGACTCCATAGATACAGCCATGCACCGTCAAGCCTGGTTTCAACTGGCACCAGTACAAGCAAATTTGCAGACAAAATGACACTGTCACATGATAAAAGCTTAAATCTTACTGTATCTTTTTGGTCCATCCTCCAGGCAGAAGGCAACGGTCAATGTAGCGTCCTCCTCAAAGAACTCTGTAGCAAATGCATCCCACCACAGACTATCACTCTCCTGGGAAAGAAGGAGAGTCACGGATAATTAATGGGAGTTAATTATACTGTGTGATATGCTTTGTCATTCTTACAAGTCTATTCAATAGGAATAAAAATTCTTAAAAAAAGCTATATTTTGTGTATAACTCCACTCATTTTTGTGATTTAATACACATCCGTCAGTAAATTTGTTACTTTTATTCAGAAAGAATGCATTAAATTGGCAGTAAAGACACTCATAATGTTACATTAGAGATTTCAGCTGAAAATCGACACAAATAGACTACTGTATGTTACGATTAAATTCGGTTGAGATTGTTTGGGGTGGGAGTTTATACGAATGTATTTCTGAAGGGAACTAACCTTCTACAGAAAAGTTATCATCTGTGTAATGCCCATTAAAGTAATGTTAAGCGCAGCTGCTTTGTTTACAGCGATAAACAAGGAAAGGCTGTATTGCGGCTGTTACATAAGTGCCACCTGCTGGCAGTGAGTGAATTTACGTTCTCATTCAGCCCGTCTGCTGTTGTAGTCAAAAAGTTAAAGTCAGACCATTCTGCTTCAAATGTGCAGAAATATGCAGCATTTTGTCTGAGAAATAGTAAAAAGACATCTTTTCATTCATACCTTGTCTTAAAAATTACTTTGTTAGAAAAATCATGAGAAAACTGTGGAATAAGTATCATGAATTGTATTGAATTGTGAGTTGAGTAAATTGTTAAATTCCAACCATTTCAAATAAATGCTGTTCTTTTGCACACGATAAGAATCCTTTCTACAAAAATATTAATCAGCACAGCCCTTCTCAACATCACTAAAAATAGAAAATTACGATTTATGTTTATTTTGTAATTTCTTGGGTGTTTTTAAAGTCTTGAGGTTGGCATTAATGTAATCATCCATTGACAAGTACCTCTGTGTGCTTTTTGAATTAGCTATTCATAATTAATAAACACAGAAACTCCAAACACTTGCTTTCTTGTGACCATGAAAGTATCAGTTTAAAATAGCCTAGGCCTGTACCTTCCCTGATGTCTTGCTCTTTTCTCCTAAAAGCTCATTTTTGGACCATTCTGTGATCCAGCATTCAAATAACATGAGCGCAGTGCTTATAAATGCAAGTTTTCCTTGATTAAAGATTAAAGGTAATGTAGAGAGCACCGGCGCACTGTTATTAAAAGTCGACAATAACAACAAAATTCATTATAAATAATGTACATTCAGGGCACCTAGATCCTCCAAATCCACTGCTAATGGAAAGATTTGCTAATTGACTTGAATTAAATTAAAGCCACTCCATCAGATGGCACGCTAGCTGTGAACACACTCAGCGTATGTAAAATTAGACTCCGCGGCATCCTGTGATTGACAGAGTTCTGATTCTAACAGACATCGTTTAGGCCAATGTTGCCATCTAGGCAATGTTGCCTGGTGACAGATCACAAGCCGTCTCAGATGTTTACAATTAGGGCTGTCGTCTTCAGGCAGCATCACATTGTATAGAGGCTGACCCTGGAGACCTCTAGTCCCGCGTTCCATATTCGAGAAGTGCTGTTTTCCAGTATGGAGGAAGCAGCCTCGTCTGCTCTGTGTTTTGGGAGTGAGTCAGTGCCCTATTACAACCTGCCGTTTTAGTCACTGTAAGTGAGTGATCAGTTTTGACAACGGTGATCGTTTTTTCCATTCAATAAGGCAGGACGCTGATGTTTTCCAACACAGCTGGTTATTAGCACCACACTATCACTCATGACACACAGTTTTGGCTAAAACTATTTTCCTTGCTTTTTTACTTGTGTATGTGTTGTGAGTAAGTGAACGAATGTGTGTTTGCATGTGTGATTAAACCTCGTAGTCACACTCAGCAGGATGCATGACTTCATCAGATAGTCCTGCTTTCTTCGTTTTTTACCTTTTTTCACATCTTGGCCTCTTGTGGGTTGGCAAAGCTTTGAGTTAAAACAATCTTAAAGTCAAGTGTGCATATATTAAGGATAACTGGTGTAGACTATTATACATTACTATAATTTGAAAGTTTAAAATTAACAAAAGAGTTTCTATTTATTTTTAGACAGTAATCAACATTCAAATAACACAAACTGAATTGTAAACAAACATTTAAATCACATTTTATATGAACTTTTTATATGTATCTACTCAAATTCTCAAATTTGTATAAATAACTGAAATATGACAGAGTTAATCAAATACACAATAAAATGAAACATCACTAACAGGTTCAGTAAGAATATAAGGAGTATGTTATTTACTGGATATATTAATCAATGCACCTATCTTTTTTTTTTTAACTGTGGACATTTTGGCTTTTTTGAGATGCCTTCTATGCTGCTGACTGAACTGAGGCGGCTACGGTGATGTTAAAGAGTGCCAAATGGTATTCACTGTTTAAATTTCATGATAAAATAGACAGAACTTTAAAGATGTGGATATGTTACATATTAAAACACAATACATAAAGCATGTTTTAATTATTGGCTAAAATGTGGGCTACACATTACGTTAAGTGAAGTTTTGTTCATGCTTCTGAGTTGAAAACAGCAGACAGCAGCAAAAAAACAAAAAAACAAAAAAAAAAATGATCTAGGGATTTAAGTATTGATAATTGTTAATCAAAATGAATACTATTATTAACCCAGTCCTAAAACTTACCCCGTTTAAGGTCTGAAAAACAGACGTTGTTGGCCTGTATCTGACTGACTTGGGTAAGTATTAGCTCCTTTTCAGCCACATCACATCTCAATCTACAGCGTCAATCTAGTGGTGATTGAAATCCCACAATTCTCTGAGCTCCTTTTCAGTTCAATATCTTTGCAGCTCATTGATGGGCGCTCTTGAGCTGAGCTTATCAAACAGTGTTTGTATCAGCAGGTGTTGACTGCTCTCTTTGAGTGTTCATTGATCTTCTCCACTGTAACATCTTCCTGATGATGGGTCAATGGCCCGCAGGGGGATCCATCTTACTGTACAGTCACCACCAACGACCTCATCAGCACCAAGAAGCTTTGACCTCAGATAAGGTCCTGATAAATAACTGTGATAGAACATTCATTGTGTTTATTATATATATATATATATATATATATATATATATATACACACACACAATACATATCTCATGATTATATAGTCTATGATCTTTTTAGCCCTCTTTCAGCCTTGTCTTGTAAATCAAAATCAATTCCATTAAATCACTTCGGTACATAATGAATACAATGACCCATGTTCAAAAATGGTGAAAGGGCCCTCCATTATGCTCTGAAAACAAAATATCGAGCATATAGTTTGAGATAACACAGACGAAATATTGAGTTAGCATGTAACGTAATTACTTTACACTGTCATTGTTTTAATTACTTTGATATAAGCTAATTACGGAAGAGCATTAATGGCTGCTAACAGCATTATCAGTATCTGCAGCAGGACTCAGAGTTATAGGATTTCATTTATCTGGAAGGCAATCTGCACTGTCACAATCAATAGGAAATCTGATTGCCCATTTGCACTAATTAACCCTATTTAATGCCTCAGCAGCCCTCACAAACAGTATCAGTAAACCTGCGTAAAGGTATGTGATGTGCTAAAATGGGAAAGAAATGCTTTTGTTTTTACTGTTAAATAGGATCATTTCTTTTACTGTACCATAGTTCCATAGTCATGTGATTTACATTTAAAGTGATATATCTGTTCTGTGCATCCCAGTTGCACTGTTCTTATATAAATATTTTTTTGCTCTTGACTGACTGATGGAATAAACCAAAGCTGCTGCATTTCAGAGACATAGATCATGTTTGATAAAGATGACATATAACACTGTAGCCAAGGGAGAGTTGGCTATAGATCAGTAATCTTTAGCTGACATAGAAAATGAGAGGTTCCTGCCTTCAGTGCTGATTGTAGCTGTCTAGCGTGCTATAGCTGATAGTGAGCTTTGATGTACAGCGCACCGATCAGTTCTTCAGGACCTCAGGTGAACTAACATGGGCGTCTGCACAGGTTGCCTGAAGATAAAGCCGTATTGATTGGAACGTCTAAAGGGATTCATCAATGTGCCAATGGTGGCTCTCGACCCAGTCACCGCTCCGCAGGGGCCAAGCAGCTCAGATTTATGGTAGATCCAAGAGCTTTAGAGGGACAACAACGTCCATATCCTTTGTAAATAACAATAGCGGTTGCTTTTTCAAAACAAACTAACCAAGTAACTGATATTCTTTTCACACGTACACACTAATACAGGTGCATTCTCAAAAAATTAGAATATCATGGAAAATGTGTTTATTTTATTTTTTTATTAAATTCAAAAAAGCAAACTTTCTTATATTCTAGATTCATTGCAATCAAACCAAAATATTTCAAGAGGTTTTTTGGTTTTAATTCTGATGGTTATGACTTACAGCTTAGGAAAATAAAAAAATCAATATCTCAAAAAAATGTAATATTTCATTTTGAGTTTGATTAGTTTAATTAATTTTTAAAAATAAACCTGCAGTTTAGTAATAAATGAATAAAAAAAAGCTACATTTGCCAGATTTGTGGCTCTTTATCATTGTGAGTTTTAATTGAGATTATCTGCATTTTAATTTACTTTGTTTCATGCAGATGGTTGCACTGCTATTTGCGAGTTTGTGAATGCTGTCTTATTATTGTTCTGCTTGGGTCAGATTTACCTGCCACTAGCGATGTACAAAAAATGAAGGTAAACTGTAAACTGAGCGTGATTGCCGTGATCCGAGCGTGATTACCGTGTTCACATATGCCCAAATAAACCGAGCTAAGGGGAAAATGTGCCAGGTTCCGAAACAATGGGCCAGGTTAGTAAGGTAGTTGTTAAGTTTAGGTATGTGGTCGGGTTTGATGGATCTAAAATATGGTCATGCTGAATAAGGCATTAAAATGTGTTTTATATGTACTAATAAACCAAATATGCTAGTAATATGCATGCTAATAAGTAATTAGTTAATAGAATTGTTCCTTAAAATAAAGTGTTACCAAATAAACAATATAAAGTAAACAGTATAACTGAATCAACAACAGTTTGTTCTGTCTATAACTGGATATCGCAACTAGATATTTCAAGTCAACAATCAAGCTAATGATATTCATAAAAAAAACTTCCAAAATTAATTGAAATTCATAAACTACAGTAATCCCTGTTTAGTATTTGCTAGTATTGTAGAGCACATTTATAGTTTTTTTGTTTGTTTTTGTTTTATTTGGTTTCAATAGAATATTTCTATTTATTATAATTAGTGCTGGCAAATGATTTATCGCGATTAATTGCATCCAAAATAAACTTTTTATTTAAATAAAAATTATAAAGAAATATATTTAATTTGTAAAAATAATACATTTTTCTGAAATATATACATGCATGTGTGTGTAATTATAATAATATATACACAATAAATATACATGGTACACCTACATAGATTATGTAAATAAAAACTTATTTTGGATGCAATTAATTGTGATGAATCGTTTGACAGCACTAATTATAATTTATGATTTACTTTTATAGTATTATTAATAAAGTAATTTATTACAATATATTTCCTCATAATAGTTTTTGTTTAATCATTTAAATGCGAGTTTAGAGCCAATGATCATTGCTGCACTGCATCAGTGTGTTCTTCCTGTTGGTGTTTGTTTGTTGTGTTCCCTAACCACCTAAATCCAGCAGTCAGTTTCAGAATGGTTGGAATATTGATTTTATTTAGAGGCAGTGCGATCCAGCATTAATAGTACTATAAGGAGTATCAACTTTTCTGTTTTGAATGGTACTGCGCTGAAGGCAACCTAATCGTTCGTGCGACATGGGAATTGGTGTAAATTGTCCTTATATATCCACATCTGCGAACTGACATTTAAAAAGTCCTCAGCCAGGCAGACTCCATTTAGACTCACCTTTCAGGACTCATGAAATGTACACAAGGTCTTTGATGAGCTGAACAGAGCTGTGTGTGGGCAATCACGCGCAGGGTTTGTACAACTGCTGTTGAACTTCTTCGCCTACATATCAGTGACAGCCGCCGACAGATCTCAGGAATACTAACGACGTAAACAAGCCAAACCGTGGTAGAAATGGCAGTAAGCACGTAAACAATTCATGCATCGATTCATGATACCTCATTTTAGTAAACAATGACAGTATAAACAACATCTATGGATATTTTTAAGCAAGCTACTCTCGCCTGCTTGTCCTGGTTTTGCTGTTGTTTTAAGAACAACTGAATGTCGACAATATTTGGCTCTGTTATAAGGTTTAAGTGCACATGATCTGAATTATGCAAATGAAATAAGGCATGGGAAGTAAACTTGAGACCTCAGAAAAATCCTTACTGGCATTTGACACCCATTAAACATACACCGTCAGTTATTTATTTATTATTTAAAAAAAAAAAGAAGAGATTTGTACTTTTATTCAGCAAAGATGCATTAAAAAAACGCATATACTGGTTAGGAATGTTTGAAGCATGGTAGCTGGTTTAAGCTGGTTTAAGCTAGACCTTAGCTGGTCTGAGGCAACCAACCAGCTCAAACCAGGCTAATATGCTTCATAACATACCTAACCAGCACATGCCTTTTTTTACAGAGTAGGTTCACAAACCCATCCAAATATTGATGAAGCTAGTGCGGTGAAAAATCAACCCATGCAGAACACTTACGGCTGAGAACGTGATGTTTTGCCGGTGATAACACACCCGAGGCTCCTCAAAACATCATCGCTCAGGGCTGGACAAAAGGAATCAAAAATATGATCTGTACAGAAAAGTCTGAAAACAGGAAGTTGGTAAAATGGGCGAACCCTCCTTTATCTGTTATCAGCACAACAGTGTAGCCTGGAAGGAACTTTGGGAAAGCCGCAGGAAAAAGGTGGGACTATTGTCCTAGTATCCTGCCAGTTTAAAACGCCACCTTATTGTTCCAGAGATTCCATTTTTTACTTCTGTTTTGTTTTCATGTAATATGTCACAGATCAGCCGGGACCCCATAACCTGTTTTTGCATAATGCCGCCAAATATGAATAAGAGTTTGTACGTTATCTCATCCCATAGAAGAGTGCAAAAATAGTGTTTAAAGACTTTTAGGTCCACTGCTACCAATAAACATTAAATAAAATAAAACAATGTCACTGATACATTACTGATGGTGAAATATTTCTCAATCCTATTGGCTGACTGCTTAACAAAACTCATCAATTTGGACACATCAATTTATGCTAGACTTATCACGTGCTCTTAAAAAAATCCATTGTCCATCACCTTCTTCCTACAAAATCAATTTAGGCAGCATGTAATATAAATGATGATGGACATGGTTAGAACTGATTTGCCATTTGGTGCATTTTAAGCTCTTTATGGACTGTGGAGGAGCTGCAGATGATTGGTTACCAGACTGAGTTTCTCCACAGTGAAATGCATTATCGATCGCACTCAGATCAAAAACGAAACGTTACTGTGAACTCACACTGCTCCTTTGCATAAATGCATCCCATTCCAAAACCATTAGACAGATTAATAAAGCTAGTCTTTCATTTGTTGTCTTCTTAGTGACCTGTCCTTTTTTCACAGTCTTTCAGAGCCTGTGAATATTAAGAAGTGTTATGCTAATGATTTTTTACCAGCTATGGTTGATGAAACTCCTCCTCTGATTCTTAAGCAGCATGCTTATTTGCATATGCTTACGTGGCAGGTTA
>NW_020523636.1:0-32247 GCF_003368295.1 Carassius auratus
ACTCCCAGCATACCAGTCAACTCAATTATTCAGAGAACATCAGTGGAACATTGGACACAGACATCTGAACACTGGCTGAAGTAAAACAGTGCGGGCTGGATTCGAACCAGGGTCGCTGCCACACAAGTGCACTAAAGCAGACATGTCCAGTGATAAACTGCGGTTACTTTGTAGACTTTCTATACTGTTACAAATATTACTATAAGTAAATGTTGTTTTTTTTCCCATCAATAACAGCACAAATTAGGCTATATGGACCTAAAGACTGTGAATCACTGAAAAGTCTTAATACAGGCATTATGAATTATTATTATATTATTTGCAACTCAAAACATTTATTTTATGTACAGTATACTATTTGTATACTCAAGTAGAACTCAAATAAATACAGTGTATTGTATTGTACATTTAATCACAAACAGGTCAACAGAAGTTTCAACTAAAATAATTATTGAAGTATTACTAAATGGTTTCATTTGTGAATCCCCCCATTGTTACATTTGTGCTGCAGGCAACAGTTATGTTTGGTTCTGCTAACAGATGTTGTAAGGGCTGAGTTTCCATACTAGATGTTTCAATTCATACCTCACATTTTCTTTGGTTTGCCAAATCTTAAAAAAAAAAAATTGCACCACATCATCTTAAAATAATTTCATCATTCTCAGATTTTTAATACATGATGAGACTTGTCTTTAGCTGCAATGAGTTTCTCGACTAAAGGTTTCTCCTGAAAAATGTCCCAATCTGGAACACTGTTTCTCAATAGTGCGCATTCTACAGAGTTCAGATGTTTAGCAATAGTAGAGCAATCGATCGTTGGTGAAATTCAGAGCTCATGAAAGTATAAGGTGAGGAAAGACTGAATTATCAAGGTCTTTCACTGAACATACTGTAGCCTATGTTTAGGCTGATGTTAAAATCACATTATTAAAATTCTTAAGACACATTTAAGGGGTGAAGGAACAAACAAAATCAATACACAGAATGTGATATTGTCTCTTGTGCTACAGTCTTAGGTGAGAACTCATACAGCGGCCTTATTTACTTAAATGATATGACAACATATAATACAAACAATCCCCAAAGACATACATTATATGGTATTAATACAGCTACAGGAGGAGCTGCTTCTTTTATCCCCTTACCTCAACAATAGTTGTTGGGCTGAGTGAGCTTGGACATGTCATTGGGGTTATGAAGTGGCGTCCTCTTTCAAAGGTTCCTTCCAGTTAGTTTATATGGGTACGTATATGTTAAAATCACTTTTTACAAGTTTCAGACATGATGTAGACTGAATTAAGAACCTAGCCAGTGCACTTTCACTGTAAGATATTTCAAAGGGTTTTTAATTAAAAGATTTGCAGTAAACAAATTGTAGAGCCATTTTGGAGAACACCTGCTGAACGCAAGCTGTGTACGCTCTTCTGTACAGTTTGCGTTCAGCGGATATTCTCCAAAATGGTGCTATGTTGATGCGGAGAGACACAGAGGAGACAAATTGTTGGATAAAGTCATTATTTTTGTTTTCTTCACGTACAAAAAGTATGGTCATCGCTTCAGAACTTTACGGCTGATGGCAGATGGACTATTCTGATAATGTCTTTCATGCTTTTCTGGACCTTTACCTTGACAGTGTATTTTACTTGGAAGTCTATGATAAAGTTAAACGTTTTCATCCAAAATATCTTAAATTGTGTTCTGAAGATGAACTAGGCTTTTACAGTTTGGAACGACATGGGGGTAAGTGATTTGGGATTTTGAGTTTGGGGTGGAGTATCCCTTTGAATACAAATACAAAAAATGCAGTAAATTTGAAATTCCATTAAAAACTAAAACAAACAAATTCTAAAACTAGAAAGGCAGAGTCACGGTTCATGAATGCACCGTCTCCTGCTCGTCTCATGTTACGTCATGTTGATTGTTTCATGTTTCTTTTCATCTGATCAGCGGCAGCTGCAGCTCATTCTACCCGCCTACTTAATGCCCTGTCTTTCGTCTCTTGTTTGTCAGATCGTTGGTTGAGTTCCTCCGTGCTTCATGTCTATTCGTCCTCCAGTTCTACTGCTTCGTGCCTTGTCCCTGTTCGGTCAACCTAGGATTACAGTCATCATCACGGATCTCTCACCACCAGCACCTGTCTGTGCTGCAGTCAAGGTCCCTGCATCACCCACCAGCAACTCCTCATCATTATTCATCTTTAACAAACATTCTATACTTGCATTTGCCTTCTGTCCTCCATCGTAACGTCACAAAATGATCTGACCAACAATGGAGGCAGCGAGTAACCAATCATCCATCCTGGAAGAATTACTCAGCGCCAGTGCTCGGAAGATGGACTCCCAGGAGAGGAATCTTAACGACACTGGTCACGCAGTTCAGGCTTTGGTGGCGCAGGTGTCCGAGCTCACCCAACCACTACAGCTGCTACGAGTTCCCACTGTGCCGCTGTGGGAGAACCAAGATCCATGCTGGGCCTCGCTCCAGACACTCTCCGCCGAGATGAGGCGGGTCTTTGATAGAGCCGTCGCTGGGAGGGAGGCGGCGAGGATGCTCGCTGAGTTACATCAGAATGAAAGATCCATCTCCGACTATTCCATCAAGTTCCTTACTCTGGCGGTGGAGTGTCATTGGAACGAGGAGTCGCAGTGGGACATGTTCCTGCATGGGCTGGCTGACCGCGTCCAGAAAGATGGATCTTCCTACTTCAATGGGCTCATCGAACTAGCGTTGCGGGTAGATGCACATCTGACGCGAGTGGAGTGACGGAACCTACCAAGCTCCACACCCAAGGCCCGGACAGATGTGCGAGCCAGCGGCGGGGACGCGGCCAGCCCCTCCTACGATCATGAGCCCATGCAGGTAGGGCGAGCTTGGCTTTCCCAGGAGGAGAAGGAGAGGCGGAGGTCCCTGGGCCTGTGCCTCTACTGCGGGGGGACCGGTCATCACGCTTACATCTGTCCGGTAAAAGGCCAAGCCCGGTAGTATGTATGAGGCTACTATTGGGTGGGATCTCCGCCGAGAAGACCTCATCATCATCTACACTCCTACCGGTAAGACTAGGATGGTCAACACAGATTCACGACTGTCAAGCACTACTGGACTCAGGGGCGGAAGGTAATTTCATGGACAGTACACTTGCACGCAGACTTCACATTCCCCTCAGACCCCTCACGCACCACATCATGGTTCACGCCCTCAATGGACAGAAACTACCGGTCATCTCTCACATCACTGAAGACATCATCCTTATCACATCAGGCAACCACTCTGAAACCATCTCCTTCCACATCCTTGACTCTCCCCTTGCACCTATAGCCCTTGGTCACCCCTTGCTTCTCCTACACAACCCCAAGATAGACTGGCAATCCAATTCCATTCTGGCTTGGAATAACAAATGTCATGAGTCTTGTCTAGTGTCTGCCTGTCCGTCTGTTTCTATGTCTGTGTTTCAGGAGGAGGCAGTGGATTTGTCTAACGTGCCAGCGGAGTACCTCCACCTGAAGGAAGTGTTCATTAACCCTCTTGGCGTCACGGTCGAGTTTACTCGACAAGATGCGGCACTGAATAAAACGGCCGATTTTGTCATATAGGGTGTCAAATTTCATGCGACTTCTCCTGCACCAAATAGCAGACATGTAATACTTAATTAATCTCTGACTCAAAAAAACTCATGCTTCTATACAAAATCTTCGAACTAGAGCGCACTGAATCAGTGCAAACAAAAACGGAGCTAGTGTGAGAGTGAGCCATTTTATCAGAGCAATATTGTCAACGTCAGCAAGTATTGGCATTAGATTATTATTATTATTATCATTATTATTATCTAATGGCATCAATAAAGCTTCAATAAACCCGCAATGAAGTGTTGGGACTTCTTTTCGCGGACACTGATACAATATCTGCATTCAGAAGATGACGGTGATACTGAAAGTGAAAGTATAGCCCTACACCAAGCACAAATGGTGAATCCTTTGCCCAATGTAGATGGTCCTTTTGCCAAATGTCAGAGGTGTGAACAATGTTTGCCGGGGTCGGAAATTAGCAGGCATGTTATTGTTGCGGGAACGAGGTGGGAGATTTTTACCGCGCTAGAGATGTATATTTGTCTTCTGACCGCAGCTCTCCGCAATCGCGGCGACAGTATTGTAGTGGAGACTTTGTCTAATGCCACTGGGTATGTTAGACAAGGTCGAACTATTCATAGGACAGTTAGGAGGCAAGGTGGGGAGTCGCAATGACAATGACAGTAGTTCGAGCTGTGCACACTCGGCGCATGCACGAGGCAGATCTGGCCGTGCTGCTCGTTGCAGGAGCAAAGGTGATGTGACACGAGGCATAGCTTTTGAACTATAACAGGTCTTGTCTACTTGTGTTTGTGTGTCATATGAATAATATAGATGTGCCCCATACATGGAATCAGAGTGCCTGCTGTATGTAGTAAATTGAAAATCTCTACAGCAAAAGACCAACCGCTACATGCATTCGGTTTGTTTCTACCATTTATTAGTAATGATTTACACAGTTTGTTTACTACTTACTATTTACCTGAGCATTCAGTATTGTGCAATAAAGCACACAGAAGGTGAGGGACTTTTTGGGGGAAAGAAGTGCTGCATTTTATCATTTTAACATGTGACTTTTCATGAAAATTCTATAATTCAAGATGGTCACCCCCATATGACGTCATTGTTTTATTGTTTTATTGCTTTATTAGGATCCCCATTAGTGGCCCATTTAATGGCAACTAGTCTTCCTGGGGTCCTATTTAAAAATTTTCACAACACAAAATTACACGAAACAAACACAAATTACAATCAAGAAAATTCAAACATTACAGTTACATTCAAAATATTACCAATTGAAAGTACATCACAATTTCTAGCTTTCACAAGGTCATTTGCAGCAGTTCCTTGGTTACTGTCCTCTTAAATTTGTATTTGTTCTGAACTCTGCGGAGTGAGACAGAAAATTGATTCCAAATAGATATTGCTTTGTAAAATGATGTGCGTTTCTGAAAATTTCTCCTGGGAAGCGGAAGTTTTATGTCACCACCTAGTGCCTGCCTGGTGGCATATAGGTGTCCACTTCCTACAAAAACAAGCTGCTCAGAAAGAAACTGTGGCTGTTTCATAAATACTGCATTCCACAATATTAAAGTTAATCGTAGTTTGATTTTGTCATCAACTGTAAGCCAAGAAAGGCGTGTATGCATAAGGGCCACATTAGTCTTAAGAGAACACTGGAGGACAGTCCTCGCTGCCCTATTTTGTGCCACTTGAAGCTTACATAGGTCTTTTTGTGTAGCAGATGACCATATAATTGGACAGTTTTCTAAATTTTCTAAACCTGTTTAGCAATGGACATAGGAATATATGACATACATTTTCTGGACATTGCAATACCATTCCCCATTTTAGCTATCATTCCATCAAAATGAGCTGACCAAGACAAGGAAGAATCCAAAGTGACGCCCAATAACTTGGCCTGCATCACTTGTCTTAGCTGCAGCCCATTGACTGACAAGTTCAGAGAAGGCTCAGTGATTAGTTTTGATCTTTTACAGAATATCATAGATGTTGATTTGTCTACATTTAAAGCTAATTTGTTATCTTTTACCCAGAGATTTGAAACATCATGAGTTTTTGCAGAACAGTACAGTGTGGAATCATCTGCATACATGACAGCAGTTGAATGTTCTACAATAAAAGGTAAATCATTTGTAAAGATCGAATATAGCAAAGGCCCAAGGCAGCTACCCTGGGGCACACCACAATGTATTGTCTTAATAGATGAATATTGACAATTAAAAAACACCCGCTGCTTCCTCTTGGATAGGTAACTCCCTATCCATAACAGAGACAAAGGTGTAAAACCATAGCATTCTAATTTTTGAAGCAGCATTTTATGATCTATCAAATCAAACGCTGCACTGAAGTCCAATATCACTGCTCCTACTAATCTGTTTGCATCGATTTCTTCTAACCAGTTGTCGGTCATATAAGTTAAAGCAGTACATGTGGAGTGACCCTCTCGATATGCATGCTGGTACTTGGTGATCAGCCTATTAGAAAAAAAGTATTTATAAACTGTTATATATTCATGAGGCCAGCCACCAAATGCTATCAAAACATACTTTACTGGTGTTCAGATCACATATTGATTACATCACATTTCACACGTGCAAATCACATCACGTGATTTAAATACCCTCTTCCCAGGCATAGGAACCAATGACTGCTCATCATGCATATATACACATTATCCCAAATACACCACATTTCCTCCCCCATTAAAAATCATACACCACATTATCAGTTCAAAAGCACCACATGTGTTCAAATTCTCAATTTCTAAAACGCTGTGGTAATTTAATAGTTCGTTTAGAGCGACGTAGACCCCCTGGACTTGGAATCAGGGGTTCTGTTAGTTCAAAAGGTACCTCAGAGTCAAATGTACCTGGAATTCCAGCAAATCCAGAATCTTGATCATTGAGTTCAGCATTTTGAGCTTGATCATTAGATTCAGCAGATTGAGCAGTCTCCTTTTCATTCGGTGGCATTGGAATCTCTGAGGACGAAGTGCGTGGTCTCAATTGATCACCATGCCGTCTATACACAGTATCCGATGCTGGATCACGTACCTTGTACGAAACAGGTCCTGTCTGTTGTGTAATCACTCCAGATAACCACTTCGGATCTCCTCCCACTGTACTTCACAGGAAAACAGAATCATCCACAGCAAAGGATCTCTCTCTTGCCCGGTAGTCATGTTGATTTTTCTGCAAATACTGTTTTCTGCGAACCGTCTCATGAATGTTTGGTTTCAGGAAGTCCAGCCTGGTGCGGATACGTCTCTTTAAAAATAAATCAGATGGTGACTGACCTGTGGTACAATTAGGAGTTGTGCGATAGCGCAATAAAAATAAAGATAGTCTATCATCAATGCACATTTGCTCATTAGTCAATTTCTTCATACCCCTCTTGAACGTCTGGACATATCTTTCTGCCAAACCATTTGTTGCTGGGTGTTTTGGTGCACTTCTGGTATGCATAATACCATCCTGCTTCACAAATCTTTGGAATTCATCAGAAGTAAAAGTAGTTGCATTATCAGTCACGATTTGTTCAGGTAATCCATATGCAGAAAACAATCTCTTCAATCTGGTAATAGTAGCTTGAGAAGTAATCTGTGACATACGAAAAACTTCCAACCATTTAGAATGAGCATCAACAATGATCATAAACATGTTGTTCAAGAACGGACCAGCAAAATCCACATGCAACCTTTTCCAACACTCACCCGGGAATTCCCAAGGATGAAGAGAGACGTGACTTGGCATTCTTTGTTCTTGTTGACAGATTTGACACTCCTTGCAAACTCTTTCTATATCCGTATCAATTTTAGGCCACCACACGTATTTACGAGTCAGAGCTTTCATTTTAACAATGCCAGGGTGTCTTGAGTGAATTTCCTGTAACACTGATTTTCGAAATTTGAATGGTACAATCACTCGTGTGCCCCATAGCAGACATCCCTGTTCTACTGACAGTTCATCTCTTTTCGTGTAGAATACTTTCAAATCATCTGACACTTCAATTGGCCAACCTTCCATGACATAACGAAACACTTTAGAAAGTTCTTGATCTGTTCTTGTCATTCTGGCAATCTGTGCTGCATTTAGAGGAGCTTCTTGAAGATGGTTTGTCAAAAGTGTGTTGATATTTGCTGAAATGGCTTCTGTTCCTACATCGGTAATTTCAGGTAATGGAATTCGTGACAAGCCATCTGCATTTCCATGATCTTCTGCCTTGCGATACATGATATGATAATCATATGCCGACAAAATTATCGCCCACCGCTGAATGCGAGCGGCAGCCATCATTGGGAAATGCTTATGTTCACCAAACAGAGTCACTAATGGTCTATGATCAGTTATCAAATTAAAAGATCTTCCCCAAAGATACTGATGGAATTTTTTAACTCCATAGATCACACTCAAAGCTTCCTTCTCAATCTGTGAATATTTCTTTTCAGCAGGGGACAAAGTACGTGAAGCATATGCAATGGGATGCTCGTCACCATTTGGCATGATGTGCTGAAGCACCGCACCAATTCCATAAGCGGAAGCATCACATGCTAAAGTCAAAGGCAGTTGTGGATCATAGTATACTAGCACTTTGTCACTGGTGAGCAATTCTTTACATCTACTAAAAGCACCTTGTTCCTTTTTCCCCCAGCACCAAGCAGTTTGTTCTTTCAACAGTCTATACAGTGGTGCCAACACTGTGCTCTGCTGTGGTACAAAGCGTCCATAATAATTTACCAAACCTAAAAAAGCTCGTAGTTCCTTCACATTTGATGGTGCTGGCGCATCTTGAATAGCTTTTACCTTGTCTTTTGTCGGATACACCCCTTTTTCATCGATCACATGACCCAGGTACTCAATCCGTGTTTGTCCCCACTCACATTTACATTTCTTTACTCTTAAGCCTGATTCTTGAAGACGCTGTAAGACCTTGCAAATGTTTGTTAGATGTTCTTGCTCATCTTTACCTGTGATCAACAAATCGTCCAAATACACAATCACTTTCAGATCTTTCATCAAATTTTCCATTATTCGTTGAAAAATGGAAGGGGCTGAACTGATGCCAAAAGCAAGACGATTATACACATATAATCCCTTGTGAGTGTTGATTGTCGTATACTTCTTAGAATCATTATCCAGCACGACTTGTTGATATGCTTGTGCCAAGTCAATCTTGGAAAACAACTTCCCTCCACTCAAAGTGGCTAACACTTCCTCGATCCGTGGCAAGGGATACACTTCAGTGTTGGCAGCTTGATTAACAGTGACTTTGTAGTCTCCGCATAAGCGAATTGTGGAATCTTTTTTTATAACAGGAACAACTGGAGCAGCCCACTCGCTGTATTTTACTGGGGATATAACATTAGCTTTTTCCAGTCTATCAATTTCCTTCTCCACACGCTCTTTCATAGCAAAAGGAAGAGGACGACTTTTAAAAAACTTGGGTGGCACATCTGGTTTCACTGAAATAGTGGCTTTAATGTCCTTTAAAGTGCCCAGCTCATCCTTAAAGACTTCACTATATTTGTCCAGCACTTCTTGAATGGACCCAGGCTGCTTACTCACATGTCGAATTATCTTCCAATTCAGTTTTACTTTCTGAAGCCAGTTTCTCCCACACAGGTTTGGACCATTCCCTTTAACTACGATCAGTGGTAACTCATTCACTTGATCCTCATATTGTACAGTAGCTATGAATTGACCCAACACTGGAATGCATTCACCGGTGTAGGTCTTTAACTTGACTCTAGCTCCCTCCAGTCGCAAATGGGCAAACGATCGTCTATACTCTTGTTGTGAAATGATGCTTACAGCCGCTCCTGTATCAATCTCCATCAATAAATCCTGCTGATTCACAGTAAAATTTACTCGGAAAGACTGTTTCTCAGTATCACTTAACATGGAAAACATTTCCAGCTCCGGCTCTTCAGCATGCATATAAGCTGTTACTTTGTGCTTGTTCTGTTGTTCAGCATATTTACTGTTAGGATGTGACATCATTTTAACTTTACAAGCTCTCTTTATATGCCCAATCACTCCACAATTGTGACATTTAGAGTTTTTAAAATAACACTCCTGTGCATTATGGTTTTTCCCTTTACAACGATAGCATTGTCTCTGGTTATAAACAGTCTTTGCATTTACCTTATGCACTGTTGTCGCTGAATCCTCTGTTTTCCTCAGCTGTTGTGTATCTCGATCTGCGGTTTCCATACTGTGAGTACTTCAAGTGCCCGTGCAAAAGTGAGTGTGTCTTCCGAAAGCAATCTTCGTTGACATGCTTCACTTCGGATTCCGCTGACAAAACGATCACGTAGAGACTCATCCAAACTTGCACCAAAGTCACATTTAGATGCACATTGTTTCAGTTCAGCAACATACTGGGACACAGTTTCATGGGGCTTTTGAACACAGCGCTGAAATCGGAAACGCTCAGCTATTATTAACGGCCTTGGTTCAAAATGGGCATTCAGAATGTTCACAATTTCTTCAAACGTTTTATCCTTTGGCTTCGCAGGCTGAACCAGATTCCGTAGTAATCCATATGTGGACGCTCCCACAGCACTAAGCAAAGTCGCTACTTGCTTCGTATCATCCACATCATTTGCAATCATGAACAATTCCGCTTGTTCAATATATGCAGACCAGGACTCATTTTCCGGTTTATACTCATCGAATCTTCCGATTTGCGCCATGTCTTCTCACACTTTATCCTCGTCGCCAATTTATGTTATATATTCATGAGGCCAGCCACCAAATGCTATCAAAACATACTTTACTGGTGTTCAGATCACATATTGATTACATCACATTTCACACGTGCAAATCACATCACGTGATTTAAATACCCTCTTCCCAGGCATAGGAACCAATGACTGCTCATCATGCATATATACACATTATCCCAAATACACCACATAAACTTTTTCAAAAGCGATCATTTCCATGACTTTACTGAGTAAAGGTAATAGACTGATAGGTCGGCTATTCTGTCCTGTAAATGTGGCTCTTTTATTTTTAGGCAGTGGTATAATTTTAGCCTCCTTCCATTTCTCTGGAAATATGCCCTGCAATAAACTTAAGTTGACCAAATGAGCAATGGGAAAGGACAGAGCTTCAGCAGCCACCCTGATTAGCCTGGAGTTCAAATGGTCCATGCCTGATGCCTTTCCATCAAGGAAGAGCTGCAAGAATTTTTCCAACAGAACCTCTGTCAACTTGACTAAATGAGAAAGTGACAGAATGGTTCTTCTCACTCATTATCTTACTTAATATTGCATCATAAGATGCTGAGGTATTTGGACACATACCAGATCGAAATTTCTCTACCTCACTAATAAAGTAATTGTTGAAATAATTAGCAATTCCCTCTGGATCTGTAATGAACACTCCATAATTTTCAACATATGCAAATTAGATGGGAAAATGCAATCCCTACATCAACATTGGGTCATCCTTAATATTTTTATAATTGACAGTCTATATCTTTTAGCAATTTTAAGATATAGCCTTTTGAAATTAAGATGTCAAAATCAAACGTTTTAGGAAAAAACCTCTGGCGCCTAAAGGGTTAAGTCTCGTGCTGCTTCTCTTCCTCCGCATCGTCCCTATGACTGTGCCATAGATTTACTGTCAGGTAAGTCTCCGCTTAAAGGCAAATTATATTCACTTTCTGTTCCAGAAAGGGAGGCTATGGAGAAATATATTTCTGATTCTCTAGCTTCGAAGTTCATCCGCTCTTCCTCCTCTCCAGCGGGGGCGGGGTTCTTTTTTGTGGGGAAGAAAGACGGATCGTTGCAACCTTGCATTGATTACCGGGGACAGAACAACATCACGGTAAAGAATACTTATTCTTCGCCGTTAATGTCTTCAGCCTTCGAGAGGTTGCAGGGAGCGTCGATTTTCACAAAATTGGACTTAAGTAATGCTTATCATTTGGTCCGCATCAGGGAGGGGGATGAATGGAAAACCGCTTTTAACACCCCCAGGGGGCACTTTGAATACTTGGTCATGCCCTTTGGGCTTTCCAACTCCCCAGCAGTCTTCCATGCATTCGTCAACGACATGCTGCAAGATATGATTGATCAATTCATATATGTCTACCTGGACGACATATTGATTTTTTTCCTCTTCTCTCCAGGAACATGAGCAGCACGTTCGACGAGTGCTTCAGAGATTGCTAGAGAATGGGCTTTTTTGTCAAGGCGGAGAAATGCGAGTTTCATGCACAGTCGGTTCCGTTTCTTGGGTATATCGTGTCGACTGAGGGAATATGCATGGATCCCGAGAAAGATAAGGCTGTGGTAGAGTGGCCAAGTCCAGATTCCCGTAAGGCCCTACAGAGGTTTCTGGGGTTCGCCAACTTCTACCGGCGTTTTATTCGCAACTTCAACCAACTAGCCGCACCTCTGACCGCCTTGACCTCCCCCAAAACTATGTTCAGATGGTCAGACACAGCCGAGGCTGTGTTTGCCAAACTGAAGAGATGCTTTGTTTCAGCCCCTATCCTGATCACCCTTGACCCATCACATCAGTTTGTGGTGGAGGTCGACGCGTCGGAGGTGGGGGTAAGGGCGGTGTTATCTCAATGTTCTCCCTCAGACGATAAGGTGCATCCATTCGCGTTTTTCTCTTATCGATTATCCCCTGCCGAACGAAATTATGATATTGGTAACTGAGAATTGTTGGCAGTCAAGATGGCATTGGAGGAATGGCACCACTGGTTAGAAGGGTCGGGGTTCCTTTTATAGTATGGACCGACTACAAGAATTTAGAATATATTAGTACTGCCAAAAGGTTGAACTCCAGGCAGGCTCGGTGGGCACCTTTTTTCGGACGTTTTGACTTTACTTTCTCGTACCGCGCCCGGGTTCCAAAAATATTAAACCCGATTCCTTGTCACGTATTTTTGACCATTCTGAATGCCAGTCCACTCCCGAGTGCATTTTTCCTGAGACATTAGTGGTCTCCACACTCACATGGGAGATCGATTCGAAGGTCAAGACAGCCTTAGAAGGGGTAACGCCTCCGCCCGGGTGCCCACTGAATCGGTTATTTGTGCCGGAGGGATTACGGTCCAACGTCATCCAGTGGGGGCATTGCCCCTGATGGGTTACTTCAACTGCTGCCGGTCCCTTCGATACCCTGGTCCCACATCACACTAGATTTTATTACCGCCCTCCCAGGGCAACACGGTAGTTTTGACCGCGGTGGACCGGTTCTCGAAGGCTGTCCACTTTATTCCCTTGCCCAAATTACCCTCAGCCAAGTATACAGTGTTGACCATTCTAGATCACGTCTTTCATTTACATGTCTTCCCGATAGACGTGGTTTCAGACAGGGGACCCCAATTTGTGTCGAATTTTGGCGAGTGTTCTGTAGATTACTGGGAGTGACAGTTTAAGTCTGTCCTCAGGGTTTCATCCCCAGAGCAATGGTCAAACCGAGAGAGCAAACCAAGATTTGGAAAGGGTGTTGTGATGTTTGGTTTCCAAGAATCCTTCCTCCTGGAGCCAACAACTGTCAATGGTTGAGTACGCCCACAATACCTTACCAATATCAGCTACGGGCCTATCTCCATTTGAGTATACTGTAGGTTACCAGCCACTTATTTTTCCCAGTCTGGAATCCGAAGTCGCGGTCCCCTCCGTTCACGCCTTCGTCCAGAGGTGTCACTGCACTTGGACTAGAGCCCGCGAGACTCTACTCCAAGTGGGGGCACGCATCAAGGCTAAAGCCGATCGCCACCGGTCTAGGCCTCCCATATACATTGTGGGTCAAAAAGTGTGGCTTTCTACTAAGAACATTCCTCTCCGTTCCATCTCAAATAAGTTGGCTCCCAAATTTATTGGCCTGTTCACTGTCAGCAAGATCATTAGTCCGGTGGCAGTCCCCCTCAAACTTCCTCCAGCGTACAGGAGAATTCATCGCACCTTTCATGTATCTAAAATAAAGCCCGTATTTCATTCTCCTGTTAATCCGCCTACCTCGTCTCTTGTTTGTCAGATCGTTGGTTGAGGTCCTCCGTGCTTCATGTCTGTTCGTCCTCCAGTTCTACTGCTTCGTGCCTTGTTCCTGTTCAGTCAACCTAGGATTTCAGTCATCATCACGGATCTCTCACCACCACCACCTCCACCAGCGCACTCAATCAACTACTCACCTATCTGTGCTGCCGTCGAGGTCCCTGCGTCACCCACCAGCAACTCCTCATCATTACTCATCTTTAATAAACATTCTATACTTGCATTTGCCTCCTGTCCTCAATCGTAACGTCACAGGCAGCCAACCATAAAACTTATAACCTAGCTAACATACAATTTCATTTTGTCAGTAGGCTAATGGCCAAAATTAACTACTAATCATAGACTGTATAAAAACATGGAAATAGTTTGACGTCACCTGTATATTCCTAAAGAGTATTTCTGGAGTGCAAAGTGGGTGGAGCGGTCTGTCTATGGGACTGAGTCCCTTTTGCAGCCAGCCTCAAGCGGCCAGTCGGTGAATTGCAGTTTTAGTCACTTTCTTATTGGCTTCACGAGAGAGAGCAAGAGGTTGCGGCTTGCTACTAACACCTTAAAAAAACATTTGTTAAAAGTAATTTTAATTCAATAAGCTGACAAAAGTCATTTGAAATGCAGCATAATTTACCTTAGTAACATTTGTTACTGCTATGTTGACGTGTAAATGTTACTAGGTTAAACTGGTGTGAAAAAATCATGACACACACAGAGAAACGTACATATATTTTTTACCTTGCTTACTTGACTTACTCTCTTGTAAGTTACATCGACACACAGCGCAGATGTTCTACGGAACTCTCCTACTCTCGCGGGTTCATTTCCGGGCAAAACCCTTGGCACTGCCCTGCAGGATCTGTGTCTTCCTCGAATGCGAGTGGCGCACCGCGTCCCAACTCGACAAAAGGCTGCTGGCCCTGATGGCATTCCTGGACGTGTGCTTAGGGCATGTGCAGAGCAGCTTGCAGGGGTCTTCACAGACATTTTCAACCTGTCCCTCATCCAAGCAACTGTGCCTACATGTTTTAAGTCCACATCCATTGTGCCAGTACCGAAACACTCCTCCCCAACGTGCCTCAATGACTATCGCCCCGTAGCACTCACACCCATCATTATGAAGTGCTTCGAGCGACTGGTCCTAGCACACCTCAAAGACTGCCTCCCACCCACACTGGACCCACACCAATTTGCCTACCGCAGAAATAGGAGCACAGAGGATGAAGTATGCACAGTGCTGCACTCTGCACTCACACACCTTGACCATAACAACACATATGTTAGGATGTTGTTTGTTGACTTCAGTTCAGCATTTAACACCGTCATTCCCTCCAAGCTGACCACAAAACTTGGAGACCTGGACATTAACACCTCCCTCTGCAACTGGATAATGGACTTTCTGACCAACAGGCCTCAGCATGTTTGGTCAGGCCACACCCACTCCACCACCATCACACTTAACACTGGCGTACCACAGGGCTGTGTGCTGAGCCCATTCCTCTACTCCCTTTACACCCACGACTGCAAGCCTGTGCATGGATCCAACTCCATCATTAAGTTTGCAGATGACACCACGGTGATTGGCCTCATCAGTGACAACGATGAGACTGCCTACAGGGAAGAGATACAGCACCTGGCCACATGGTGCGCTGACAATAACCTGCTCCTTAACACCAATAAGACCAAGGAGCTCATTGTGGACTTCAGGAAGAAGAATGGAAGCACTCATGACCCCGTCCACATTAACGGGCTGGCTGTTGAACGTGTCTCCAGCTTCAAGTTCCTGGGAACCACCATCTCGGAGGAACTGTCCTGGGCCACAAACACCTCCAGCCTGGTCAAGAAGGCTCACCAGCGCCTTTTCTTCCTCAGGACACTGAAGAAGAACCAGCTGTCTTCATCCATCCTGGTGAACTTTTACCGGTGTGCGATCGAGAGCATCCTGACCAGTTGCATCACAGTCTGGTATGGGAACTGCTCAGTGGCTGACCGCAAGGCACTGCAGAGGGTGGTGAAAACTGCCCAACGAATCACAGGGACACCACTTCCTGCTCTTGAGGACATCCAGAGGAAACGCTGTCTACGTCGAGCTCGCAGCATTCTCAAGGACTCCTCTCACCCTGACCACAAACTGTTTAACCTCCTCCCCTCCGGGAGGCGTTTCAGGAGCCTCTGGACAAGGACCACAAGATTCAGGAACAGCTTTTTCCCTAAAGCTGTCTCCTTGCTGAACTCTGCCCTCTGACACCCCTCAACACCCCCCACACCACACATAGACTCCTCCCCCTCTTCAACACTCTGATTTATTTATTTACTCACAACAAGCAAAAAGTAACTTGTTATTACTTGCACTACTGCCTGTTCACCCAGGAACACTGTATAATCCATTTGCACATGGAAATATTTTTTCTATGCACTTTACTGTCCATTGCAATACTGTAAATTATGTTCATAGTTCTGCCTATAGTGTACGTACACTTTTACATAGCCCATCTGTATAGTATGTTCATAGTACACCTATCTGTATATCGTGCTTATAGTATTTCATATCTGTAAATTATGTCCATAATACTTACCTGTATAGTTATTGTACATATTATAGACCTTTATTCTGTACTTACTGCTTATTGCACTTCTGGTTAGATGCTAACTGCATTTCGTTGCCTTGTACCTACATGTGCAGTGACAATAAAATTGAATCTAATCTAATCTAAAAAGACATTATAGAAACCATTATACTATCTACAGTGAATGCAGACAGTAAAGTGATGCCCCAGTATATTTCTGACGTACAGATGTACTCCAAGCACTCGTGTTGTTTCTGACAGTAAGGATAAATGGATTTTCCAATCATTACAAGTAATGTAACATTCAGTGTAGTCAGTCCCAAGCGGCATTGTAAGCACGGTGTAAGTCAAATCTCGTCAATCCAAATGTGAGAAATAAGGAAAAGGCCAGTAAGGCAAATATAGTAGTATACAGCAAATGAAAAAAATACAGTAAGTCACTGTATGTGGGGTTTGACTCTAGGTGAAAAGGAAATATATTGAGATTGCACTTTTACATACTTAATATATTTAAATAACACTATACTAAGTGCATATATAATTTATTCTTTTGAAACAATTTTAAGTATATTACGAGTATTTCAAAATATGTTTCAGATTATTTTTTAAGGTATTCGCAATATATTTACTCTATTAAAATTGTGTTAAATTGGAACCACTATAAGTATATTTAGTGTTCAACTACACTGCTCGCAATTGTATTTATATTACTTCTGTTGTACTAGAAGTACAATAGAAATTTATTTTAAGCTAATCATTATTTTATTCCCAGTATATCTTACATATAATATCAGCTCATTATTTTCATGACACTAAAAGAGCCACTACCAGTTTATTAAAAATATGTTTTTAGTATGACAATACCTTTTTCATATATTACATATATAATCAAAATCTTTTTTCTGTAAATAAACATTAGATTAAAATACATGTACATTTTCAAAACAAAAAAACTTTATTTTAATTTTGGACATTTTAGTCTTTAGCCCAAATATGTTCACATAACAAAGATCAGTGATCAGCAGAGCTACATTTAACAAATAATAATAATAATAAATATAAAAACAAATCAATGAAGTGCATTTTTAGCAAACTAGCAATGGCTTAAAAGAGCTGAACCAAATATGGAACCACAGAAGTCAATACAATGTTTTTTTTAACAAACTAGTAATAGCCATAAACAGTTAACCAGGAACTGTAACAACTCAAACATCACTATTTTGAGAATATGAAATCAGAATATGAACTATCCCTTTTCAGAACCTTTCTGTGAGATCATATGTACCAGACAATAATAAAGTCATTTCCTGTGCTCAAATAGATCATGACACGAGTTAAATTATTAAATGTTTCTGTAAATTTACACCCACATTAAACCGCAAAATCGAAAATTCAAGCAAAGATATCGGATAGAGTAAGATGGTCTAGTATGTTTGGAGATAAATGCCGAAATGCAATTGTATGTTTAATATTTTTAAAAAAGTTATTATTTATCAGTGTAGAAGTAAGCTATTTTATTTTTTATTTTATTTTTTTTAGGTTGCTAAACGCAATGACTGATTCAATCAACAGTCGACGGTAATCCATTACTAACAAATTAAATATTGTATATGCATTTACTTAATGAAGATTAGACAAATTAAATAACTGATTCTCTGCTGCAAATGTTATCAATAATAATCTTGCATAGCCTATTCCACAGACAGAAAAAAAAAAGTTTGCAGTGTTTTCTGTGCATGCGCAAATGTGTTTGTTATCGTGGGTGCAATAGCCTTTTATTACCCCGTTTGAGTAGCATTCCCGTGGTCAAGTTTCTGTGGCTTTCCTGCCATGTGAATGTCTGGTTAAAGCAGATTCATCCTGAAAATCAAATGGCTAACATAAATCTATTTACTGATAGCTGTTTATGATGCTAGATAGTTGGTCTAAGACTGTATTTGACGAATTCATGTCAGCTGCTCGTCTTTGATAAATTATAGTTGTTTGGGCTACCAGACATGCTGGTGTGACTATTTTATGTGCAGGTTCAGCCTATCAATGAGGTAAATCCAGAGTTGCCAGATTGGAAATGTCCAAGTATCATATCAGAAGTTCAAAATTATCGTTTTTGGAAGAAAATTATCGTACACGAGTCAAAACACTTATCTATCTATTCAAAACCAACTACATTTCTGATACGACCTGCAATTTACCACAATAGATAACTAGGCGTATGGTTGGATGGAAGCAGTGCGACAAAATACTATCCCATTATTTTCAGTGACTGTCTGCATCGCAGTGAATATTAAAACATATTAAAATTATTTTTTAACTCTTGCTTTGTCGTGTCCATTGTAGGCGGAATTTAGCTGTTGCTGTGGTGCAGTTAACTCCACATCTGAGCCACTGTCATCGGAAGACTGCGTATTGCCAGATGTTGAAGGGGTTCTTGCTGTCATGTACCGCAACCAGTGCTCGTTGGCTTTAAAGCAGGGCACTCTCCTGCATTCTTAACACACCCTCAGGTGCACACAAACGCATTTAGAGTGTCTGTAATAAGCCAATTTCTTGTATGAGTAAAGAAGCCCTATGATTACTACTACCATCATTTACATTTTCATCAAATTCTGAAATTATCGTACATTACGGGATCTTTTTCATTATTGATCATACATCGTACAGAGGTAAAAATTATCATACAAATACAATAATTATCGTAAGTCTGGCAACACTGGGTAAATCCAGCAAAAACAATACTGATCTGGCTAGTGTAGTGTAGTGAACAGCTATTTTTAAGTGCATTGGCATAGTGCACCCTATTTTGTGTTTTTTTTAATGTATTGATTATCATTGAGTTGTAAGTCAATGTTTACATTTGTGTTTTTTTTTGTTTTTTTTTATTACAGATGTAGATGCAGGGTACTATCCCTGATCAAACTGCTGTTCAAGATGATATCCCAGGATTTATATCTCAGAACCAGGAGGAAATTTGAATGGTTTCTTACTCATTAACTTCATTAATATTGTGTTTAATTTGTTCTATGTCCTAGGGATATGCCACTGCAGCTGACCTTGAGAATTCACCTTCTATACCTGCAACTCCCCGTCTGATACTTCTTGGTAAGTTGTTTTTAGATAGGACAGTTGGCTTTAGTGTTGTGTGTAGTGAATTCATTGGTATCAAACCAAACATTATTTAAAATGAAAAATAAAACTGAAATTTGACAGTTAAAAGGAGAAAAGGGAAGCCGCTTCCATCGCTGGATGATCAGCCTTGAGGGCCAAATAGTTTGCGAAGGGATCCAGTCCACCTTTGTGACAGGGCTGGCATCTTTTTTTCCCCGTTTTTACATCTTTAACCTACAGTACCAAGAGGAGGCAGCCTGTACGTTTGAATTACTCCAGAGGTAAGATATTGTCTGCTAACACCTACATTTTTTCTGGCCAAGCTGTGGCTCAAGCATGGTTTCAACAGATCTGGTGATTAGGGATGCACCGGTCGACCGGCCATAAATCGGAACCGGCCGACAGACTGATACATTTCGAATGTTTATTTCTTTTAAATTTGATGATTATAACTGACAACTAATGTTAAAATATATCAGTTTGTGTGTAATGAATAATTGTAATATACAAGTTTCACTTTTTGAATGGAATTAGTGAAATAAATCAACTTTTTGATGATATTCTAATTATATGACCAGCACCTGTACATTGCACATGTTCAAACAGCAATGAATAAGGAGGCTGGGGAAATTAAATCTAATGTTAATTCTCAACTCCCTTTCAACGTTAGAATGCTGAACTCTTCTTCCATGCTCTTTTGCCATTCTTTTTTTGTTCTTTCAATGAATTGTACTCATCACACTTTCTATTATTTTATAATAGAAATTCGTTTTTTTTTCCCTCAAATTAGCTTTTGTTAGGTCAAGCAATGTGATATAATTTTGGATTAAAAATGTTATGGTTAAGTTATGAAACTCATCTGTCTCTCTCTCGCTCTCATACAGACCCAAGACTTTGCAAAGGATCCTCATTGTGTGCTTTGACAAAACGGTTAGTGGTCTAAGCAGTGACAGTGTGTTTGTTTATTGCTCTTTATTGATGAAGAGTTTCATTAAGTTTTATGTATTGGTTTGAATGTATTCATACATGTTGAATTTTATTGGTTTAGGTAACACCAAGTGTTGAGGTAAAGTATTTTGTCATAATGAACAATGTTTTTGAGTTTAAAAACGTATTTGCTACTTTTTAAGCTATGAACATGAGAAAATGAGATTTGTTTGTGATTAATCTGAGCCTATATGTAATATTTTTGTGTGACTAGGAGTCACAGTGTATATTATTGGTTTGAGTCTTTTAGTTGAATATTAGCAATTCAGGGAACATTAAATGTTGAGGATTAGAAAGCGACACGCAAGGGTTTTTGGTAGTTTAAGACCAACACAGTTGTTATTTTCCATCCAGCGACCACAGATGTCAGCAATGAACATTATATACAATATATTTCTGTGATTGGTCTGATCCATGTGTGCCTACTTTTGTAAGTATTTACCTTTCAGTGTTTGTATTACAATAAAAAAAGTTAATTTTAACACGGAACTATTCGTTCTCTTTCTGATAATCTGATGGATTATGCCTATTCTTGTATTAACTCAAGATAGAATATGTCTATAACAATCAGTGGTACACGTTACTATGCTAAAAATAATTAACAATATTTCATGGAAACAAAATAAATGGTAATTTAACAGGAAAATAATGGTAATACTGCTGCCTGTTGTTTCCCGTTTTTTTTTTTTTTTTTTTCTGTGATACACAGTAAATTCCTGTTGAAAAACATTACGGGGAGTGCACTGTAAAAAAACATTAACAGGAATTAACTGTTAAAATAACAGGAAAATAATGGTAACCCTGCTGCCAGTAATTTCCTGTTATTTAACAGGTAAATAATTAACAGTGAAGGTAATGTGTTTGATGCATATAAAAGCATAAATGCAACTGAAGAGTTAATATGTACAACCCATCTGAAGTTTTTATCTAAATTTAATTTTTATCAGGCTGCTATATTTATGTTCAGTTCTTTCATTTTAATTGCATAGAAGCAGTTTATTAATGTGTATTGGTTTCAATACTAACTGTCTGTTCTGGTCTATTCATTTGGTTATATTTTGCTATAACTTTTCTGGGATGTGAACCACCAATTTGTAAATGCTTTAGTTAATTAATCAATTATTATAATTTGATTTATTTTTTGCTAAAATGTATGTCTGTCTGTTCTGGTCTATTCATTTGGTTATATTTTGCTATAATTTTTCTGAGATGTGAACCACCACTGTGTAAATGCTTTAGTTAATTAATTAATTATTATTATTTTATTTATTTTTTGCTAAAATGTATGACATGATAAAATATAATTTTACAATGGAAATGAAACAAGGAGCAATAAAATATTTAAGAGCCTTTATTTTCTGAGTTGACAGACTTGCACAGAATTATATAAATCCGAAATCCCTTTCAATATTTCACTCTCATCAAATGGGAAATACATTCAAATGACAATAGGACCTATAGCAGATCTGTAACAATCCCAAAGCTGTATTTTATTGCATATGTTTACTGATACTGATGGCTATAGATGAAAAGCCAAGCAACCTGCAACTTAAAACTTTTTCTAATAAAACTCTGTATCATATAACATCTGCCAAATTAACATGTACAGTATGTTTTTACACAGATATTATAAGGTTGATTCAGAAATTTTCTTCAAACTTGTTGGAGTCACAGTCATTGTTTCTTGTCAAGATCAGTCATTCCCCTCCATCTGCCTCGCTCTTTCCAGAAGGATTCCAGTTTATATACAGCTGCACAGAGTGTACGGTGAATGATGCTGTCTATGGCTTCGGCAGCAAGGGACGCACATGGCTGGCCACATCATTGAAGGAGAGCGGAAAATAGCTGGGAACTTCATCTCCAGGGAAAGACACAAGCTGGTTACCCTGACGGTTGACGTGCTCATAGAGAACCCAGACACCACTTAACACTTTGTGGGAGGAAACGATGTCACTGAAAGCAATGTCATGAAGATTGGTTTCTCCATTCACGGTCACACTTCTTCCCCCATAGTTCACATGCTCAAACAGCTGGATTTCAGGGTCATCCAGTTCATCTGCGATCATCCTGAGGGAAGAAAACTTCCCCTTGTCTTCTAGGGTAGCGTATTCTCCTTCCTCAAACACTCGCTGCTTTCCAGCTAAATTCTTGTCATAATACGCTACCCATGGTGCGCCAAAGACTTTGAGAGATGAGATGATGTCGTTGAAGCCCTTGGTTTCTAAGTTGTTGACATTGTTCTTGAATTCAGCTGATCTGCCTTTGAAGGCATCTTTGGTAAAAACAACAATCTTGCTCATTTTGAACAATAACAGAAGATCAGACGCTGGAGAAGGCAGTTGCTTCTTAATCAGCTTCCCGTGGCTCTGCTTGGAAAAGTGATTTTAATGGTGCGCAGAGCTGCCTTTTAAAGCACAAATACACCAAAGTGGGTGTTAACAAGGATATGACCGTACATGTAGGTCTGGCAGCTGAGGAAAAAGGAACACAAGCTTCTTGGCTGAAATAAATTGTCACAAATTCACTTTGACTGCTGCTCAGTTCTTGCACCTTCACTGATTATAACTGAATGAGCTCGCAATTAAGACAAGTAACAATTTTTCATTGATTGTAAGTGGAGTACTCTGCATGCCTTTTTTCAGTGATTCAAAGAAATGTCCCTTTACCAACATTATTATTATTATTATTTTTTATTTCATAAAAAAGATTTAAAACTAGAAGAATATAAATAAGTTATGGAACACTCATGAATAATGTATATATTAAGTTAATTTTATGAAAGCACATTAAACATTAAAATCTAAAACATAAGAACCAATTAAGAAGACAGATTAAGACAGTGGTTCAAAACCTTTTTCAACTCGCGGCCCACACAACCACACACATATGTTTGCGCGGCCCACTTCAAAAAAATTAACTGACCCCACTATTGTTATTTTAATAACTACGTACTAAGAAGCTAGATTGTTAACTGTATTTATTGAATGAACTAGGGCTGTGCGATATGGACAACAACAAAAAAAAACTATCGCGATTTCTATGATAAATTTTGTGATTGTGACACACACCGATATGCTTTTACAGTCATAACTGCATTCAGGAAACATATTTCCAAAAGAAAACCAATTACAGCTTTATCAAAAAGTTGTAACGTCTCTAGACATAAATCA
The DNA here is from genome assembly GCF_003368295.1 of Carassius auratus. Taxonomy (NCBI): domain Eukaryota; kingdom Metazoa; phylum Chordata; class Actinopteri; order Cypriniformes; family Cyprinidae; genus Carassius; species Carassius auratus. The sequence continues at coordinate 23,429 of NW_020523636.1, forward strand.
AAATTATCCCTATAGTAAAGATGTAACAAAATGTAAGGCAAAAAAAAAAAAACAGTGTACAGGGACTTTATTTTCCTTTTTTGCCATGCGTTGTTCATAGTGCTCATTAATTGTAGCAGTGCCTCAGGTGTTTGCAGTGTGTATACAGTATGTGTATGCGGTCAGCAGCGAGAGCGCATAAATATAACGCGAAAGCACATTAAAATAATGCACGAGTGCGAATCTCTGTCACAAAACCAGACATGCTTGCTCAGAAACACGCTGCTCTGCGCGGAGAGAGTGTGCGCAGTTAAAACATGTCTCCTCTCACTTAAACTGCATCCTGTGCGCTCACAATTCTCTCTATGCTCATGTGTTAGATGTTAATTATTTCCGCACGTTTTTATTTCTAGCCTTTTACCGCATGCAGTGTGAACACACTGATCCGTTAACGTGCTCAGAAAAAAGGCGCATTACAGACAGTGTGTGAACCTGGAGTTAGGCATATGCCCAGTCAGTTCTGTTCTTGCGCTAAGCGCAATGCATTCTGATTGGATCAGATAGCATACTACGGGAGGTCAGGGCAGCGGAAAATCGTGCTATTAAACGATTTAGAAATCGCGCACGCTCAAATCATGATTTTATGACGATTTCTTTTAATCGTACAGAAAATAATTGGCGGCCCACCTGCAATACCACCTCAACTCACTAGGTTGAAAACGAGCGGACCACAGGTTGAAAACCACTGGATTAAGAGATACCTGTATAACCCCTTACCAGTTACCCCGCATTTTCGGCATGGAGACACAAGTGACATACCCAAAATAAAAAGGGTTCTGCTCATGATTCTTTCTGACTAGATACATAATTAACTTATGTAGAATTACTCAGACTGTTGTCATAATAAAGATATGTAAGCTCAAAGATAAAAACTAAAATATTAAAAACATGTTTTTAAATGTATTAAAAAAATTTTTGATTTAGGATATGAGTTTAGAAACACAATTTAGCTAAAGCCACAAGTCTACTAATGTTTCATTGGAAATTTCATAATATACAAGTGCTGGTTTTATAATTAGAATATCATCAAAAAGTTGATTTATTTAACTAATTCCATTCGAAAAGTGAAACTTGTATATTATATTCATTCATTACACACTGACTGATATATTTCAAATGTTTATTTCTTTTAATTTGGATGTTTATAACTGACAACTAAGGAAAATCCCAAATTCAGTTTCTCAGAAAATTAGAATATTGTGCAAAAATGGTGCTGCTCTGCGGGCGACCTGGACACGCACTTACGCAGCTGTCTGCTTGTTTGTTTGTTTAACCTTTTAGCCAGCACCACCCCCCATTATGGGACTTACAGCTGAAAGTGCTCTACCAAACTTATAATTGTAACAGTTTCCTACTTCAGTGTGTTACAGACATAATTTTGGTGTCTTTGGAAAGAAGACCCTTTGGGCTTTACTTTTTATCAACCAGATTTGATAATACTCAAAACTATTAAATGTTATAGACACTGAAGTGCCTTGAAATTTTTTTTACCACACTTAAATATTTTTTATTTGATATGAAAATACATGAAATGAGTCCTTGAGCAATCTAGAAAAGTAATGGGGTGAATGTCACATCTCTCATGAGTTTCTATTTCAAATCTGAATAAGATATCATGAAAAATGAGACTATGTCTAAACCCCCCACCCCCCATATATATAAAAATATATTTACCAACAGTATTGAAGGCTTCTACAAACTATTTAGTCATTAAACATACCACTGCATAGTTTTTTTCCATTATAAAACACTATACAGAAACTTAGACATCATATAAGTGATTTATTTGAGCACTAGAAAAATACAATAAGAATAACTTGAGTAAGAAAAATGAGAATAACAAGAAAAATAATAAAAACATTTTTTACTTTGTTTGCCAGTTACAGAAAATCCTGAGATTGCTAGAAATGCAGCATTTACAATGAATTACGATGCAAATAAGTGCTGATGTGCCGATGGGCACTTATACAGATGGTAATAACACAAATGTGCCATAAAGTTATTAATCCACTCTCTCCATTCATATCGACGCGTTCACTTTGATAGCCGTGATCATGCAGTAATAGCGAGCTGATTTGGGCTGATTTTCACTCAAACAGATGGTAACCATGCAGATACATTCAACATAAAACACACTCTCACATATATAAAAACTGTTGAAAAATAAAACAAACAAAGAAAAAGGCGAACGCTATAAGCTCCGCCTCCATCAGCTGACAGGTGCGTCAGAGCGCATCAAGAGGGAGCGCCAAATTCAAATAAACTATCTTTCGCCTATCTTTCATTTATTCTTTTTTCCGGTGGATCGTCTCATTCTGTTTGTGACACTGTACGCTGCAAAAACATGCCGTGTTTTTACTACCAAGACGCAGTTTCCGACCGTGAGTTATTCCATAACGGACACAAACAGTTCTGTCGCTGAAGAACTGAAACGTAAACAAAGGAGTTATGATCCATATTACAACATTATTGCTTCGTTGGACTAAACGTGCTTCATGAGATGTCGTTCAGTGGACCCTTACCTTCCTAACTAATCCGGGATTTACAGCTGTGGATGTGTTTATGACTCGTTATTACGACGAATCTGGTATGTACTGTGTTTCTAATGTTCATGTTTTTATGTGTACTGCTTACACAAATGTAGCAAATACAGTCTTTATAAGCTTTCCATTGAAAAACAGCGATCTGTCATCAATGCTTGAGGCTTAAATCTTTATAATGATACATAGTTTGTCATGATTTAATTTGTCCCGTTTCTTTTAATCTATTCGTAAACACTGACACGTGCGAGTTTAGCGCCTTTCAGGACGAGGTCGTCAGGGTGCTGGATAACAGGTTAAAACAACTCTGTTTTGTATGCTCAAACCTTGAGGTTTTTTTTCTTTTTCTGTGTTTTGTGTATGACTGCACGGATGGAGAGAATGACTAGATGGCAACGTGTGTTTTTCTTTAACTTTTGTTTTTGTTGTTGACAATGTCACTATGTGAACCCTTCTCTACCTGCAACACCAGTGGGAATGGGGAACGAGTCTATTCGAGGGAATTGCTTTTGTCGCTGCGATTGTGTGGAGATGCAGTTGATCTTTCCCGATATATTTACTGTAAGCTTGCCAGAGGGTATGGGGATTCAATGCTCGCAGCGACCACGGAAAAGTCTATCCCAACAACAAACCCTATATCTCAAAGGAACTGAAAGACTGTATTAACAGGAAACATCAAGCATTTAGGATTAAGGATCATCCACAACTTAAAACTGTACAAAAAGAGTTAAACCACAGGCTTAAAGAGGCAAAGGAACATCACAGGGGGCTGATAGAGGAAAACTTTCAAAACATGAACTCAAAAAAACTATGGGACTCAATGAAAATAGCAACTAACATGAAATCAACGGACAAGTCCCTGCATGTTACAGATGAACTGGCAAAAGCAAATGAGTTGAACTTTTTTTATAAGAGGTTTGACAATCATGATTTCTCTGCTGAATGTGATGCTATCAATGATTCTGATAGATTAGAGATTGATCCTAAGAGAGAGAGAGAGAGAGAGAACTTTATTAATCCCGAAAGGGAAACTGGTTTGCCACCAACTTAAAAAATACAGCCAACAAGCACACCACATAGCTAACACACATAAATAAAAAAATTCAACATTTAAAACCTATGAAAAACATGATTAAGAGACCAATGAGACATGATTATAACAAGATACAGTTGCACAATTCAGAAATGCAGGGCAAAGAACAGACAGTTCAACAGTTTGACAGTCAACAGTGTTCATTAAAGTATCTGACCGCTGCAGGAACAAAAGTCCTTCTCAATCGCTCACTGGAGCACCGAGGCATAATTAAACGCTCGCTGAAAGAGCTTCTGAGTCCATTAAAAACACTATAGTGGATGGCCTTCAAAAAACAATTTTTAATTTCGACCTCATCCTCTTCTCCACAATGACCTCAAGTGAGTCTGGGATAACACCAATAACTGAACCAGCTCTCTTTATCAGCTTATTTATCCTATTTTTATCATCAACAGATAAGCTGCCTCCCCAGCAAAGGACAGCATAAAAAAGAAAACTAGCCAAGATCCCCTGATAGAAAACATCTAAAAGCTTTGTACTAATGTTAAAAGATCTGAGTTTTCTCAAAAAGAAAAGTCTTGACTGAGCCTTCTTTATTAAAACATTAGTATTCCCTTTCCAATTTAATTTTTCATCCAAATGGACATTTTTATGATATGACTAAAAATTTATATGACTGAACAATTTCAATCGGCTGACCATTAATTGTGACTGGGAGGACCTTCTCCTTTTTCTTTCTAAAATCAATCACAAGTTCTTTAGTCTTCCCTATATTTAGTTTTAGAAAGTTTGACTCACACCAGCTAAATAATAGTGCAATCATCTACCCCCACATCCTTCCTATATGCAAATTGCAAGGGATCCTGAAGAACAGACATCTGCCTAGTCAGATGATCAAGTACAGCCCTCTCAAAACATTTCATAATGTGTGATGTCAGAGCTATAGGCCTCAGATTAGCATGACTATTTGACACCTTGGCTTTTTTAGGAATAGGAATAAGGCAAGATGTTTTCCACATAACCAGTATTTTAGCAGAGGCCAGAGACAAAGAAAACAGTGAATGAAGAACAGAGCATAGCTGATCAGCACACACTTTTAAAGTACGTGGATGTACATCATCGGGGCCTTCTGCCTTATTTGGTTTAATACACCTTAACTGCTGACGAACCTCTTCCATACTAAGATTAATAGCTGAACTACAGTCGTCAGAACTACTCTGCCTTAGATTAGAGAGGACATTCTCATGTACAGAAGAGAAATCGCATTCATCAAACCTGGCAAAAAAAGTATTGTCATCGTTAGCCTGTATACCCAATTTACATAAACTGGGATTACTAGTCCCATATCCAGTAATACACTTCATACCATTCCATAGACCTCTTGTGTTGCTAATGGACATTTTACCTTCAACAATTTCCTTATATTTTTGTTTGCCCTGTCTGATGATGACTTTCAACTCTCTTTGGGCAACTTGAATCCTTTCTTTATCACCACTATAAAAGGCTGCTTTCTTATTATTAATAGCAGCTTAACTTGGTGACCCATGGTTTATTATTGGGAAAGATTTTGATTTTTTTTACACGGAATTACAACATCGACACAATAATTAATATAATGTAACAGACATGCAGGTCATCAATTCATGGGTTAAATTCAGGCATATAAAATGAAACCTTTTTACATTAAATGCCTGGCCTGGCGCCAGCCTGGCTGGATTTAAATTATTTACGATACCCGTGCGAGCCTCAAAGGAGACATGAAACCCCCACATTCCACAACACACACACACATAAGCACACACGCAACATAAAATTAAAACCCAATGGGAGGAGGATCTAGGGGAGGGAATCCCGGAGGAGCTGTGGGTTGCCATTTTGCGTCGGTTTCACTCCTCATCTATTTGTGCTAGACATGGTCTGATCCAGTGCAAGATTCTACATCGTACCCATCTCACTCGAGTGAGGCTCTCCAAAATCTATAATGATGTCGATCCCATGTGCATTAGATGTCATCAGGCTCCAGCTATCCATGTCCATATGTTTTGGTCTTGCCCTCCACTATTTAATTTTTGGATGCAGATATTTGATTCTATTTCTATTTGTACAGGGGCTCAATTTGATCCAACAGCATGTACCGCTTTGTTTGGGGTTTTACCTTCTACTTTGCAGCTTCCTGAATATAAAGCTGACTTTGTAGCCTTTGTCTCCCTTTTGGCTAGACGTTTGATTTTATTAAGGTGGAAGTCTCCTGCGCTGCCTTCTCACTTGTCTTGGATCAGGGACATACTTCAGTTTGTGAAGTTGGAGAAAGTTAGGTGCTAAATTAAAAAAAAAAAAAATTTATTTTTTATTATTATTATTATTATTATTATTATTTATGTTTTTCTTGTCAGTTGTACTTGACACTGATTTTGTTATGTCACTGGAAAATCAATATACAAATGTAAAAGAATTATAAAAAAGACTCAGGACTATGGACGTCTGGGTCCTCTCAGTTTGGCAGATAAAAAGGTTTTTGGGCTGACCGACAAGGATACTCTTGTGACATCCAATAGGAGCTTCCTACTCACGGCATCGAATGGGTAAACCTCTCCGGGCATAGAAGAAAAGTCAAAGTCGGGAGACCGGGAGGCTCTCGCCAGTATTTGATGGGAGCTCAAACACCTGACATCAAATAGGTAAGTCTCACCGACCGTAGGAAGAAAAAGGGAAGTTTGTCTAGCCAGGAGGCTCTCGCCGACATCCGATGGGAGCTTCCTACTCACAGCATCGAATTGGTAAACCTCTCCAGGCATATAAGGAAAGGTACAGTTGTGTGGCCGGGACGCTTTCGTCGGCATTCGATGGGAGCACATGCATCAAATGGGTAAGTCTCGCCGGCCATAGGAAGGAAAAGGTAAGGTTATCTAGCCTGGAGGCTCTCGCCAACGTCGAATGGGAGCAAACTGCTTCAAACGGGTAAGCTTCGCTGGCTGTAGAATAGAAAGATAAAGTTGTCTGGCCGGGAGACATCTGGTGGGCTGGGATCACTGGATCCCTTTTATCAGGATGGAGGTTTGTGAATTCCTTATTTTGGGTAAGGGAGAGCTGAACATCAGTTTATGGAAAAACTGAACTCCGCTCAGATATCCTTTGATGGACCCGACCTGGAGTATATAAAGGAAGTAACTGAGAGTAGGGACAAATCCCAGAACAGAGTGTTGTATGTGAGGTGGAATGCCTTGAAGCATCTTCATGCAGTTACGTATGATTGGAGGTTTATGGGAGAAACTACCTGGAGAATGGTGTCGAGCAATGCATCGAGAAGTGGTTTTAGAGGGTGGGAATATTAATTCTGAATAGAGAAGAACTTGTGTGGGGAATTGGTCGACCTCTGGAGCCAGAGTCCTGAATTTCTGAAACAGAAAGCGAGACAGGGAGTCAGCAATTTGTTTTTCTGAACCTGGAACGTGTTTGACATTTATTATAAATTGGTTGCATGCTACATCCATATTAAACGTCTGAGGAGGGGCACGAGGACAGGAGAGTAAGAACGGCCTTTAAAGGCTGCAACTACGAGGGGGTAGAGCTCGAAAAGAGCTGAGGACTGGGATGAGTCCTGCAGCTGGGGGGGCCATGTAGACGTCCTTGGTAAAAACTTCCAAAACCGATTGAGGGAGCTGTGTCTGTAAATAGTTGTATGTCGATGGGAGATGAAACAAGATTGTTGTAGGAAAGGGAAAGCCCATTCCATTGTTTAAGGAACATTATCCCATAATTTCGTCGCAGCATGTGAGGGATAAGGGAACGAGGTCCTCAAATGTGTGGATCAAAGATGTGAGAGCTAGGAGATAAAGGGGCTTCCTTGGGGGATGATGCGCATTAAGAAATTTAAATGCCAGAGCAGGAAAAGGAGTTCGCGTTTAGAACAGCTTGGGCTGCGAGCAGGGTAGAGGAGATGAGGACTATTCTATCTATCTTCTCCTTGGACAAAGAGAGATGAAATTTAGCCTAGTCTAGGTTGATACCGAGGAACTTGATAGATGTAGCGGGACCCGTGTTTTTTTTCCTGAGTGATGGGGATCCCAAGCTCGGAAAAAAAATTTTGGACCATGAGGAGATGAGTGGCTGGGTTTGCGTTTGGAGGTGAAATGACCAGAAAGTCACCTAGGATGTGGATAATGTGGGGAATTGCATTAATATCAGACCAAATCCAACAAAAGTCTTCTGATAGTGTGTCCAAAATTTTGGGGCTGCTTTTGCATCCAAAGGTTAAACAGCGAAATAGTATTTCTTCGACCCGCAATTTCTTGGTATTTGAGAGAAAATTCATCAAGAGGGATCAAGCTATTAATGCTTGGGACAGTAGAATTATGTGGTGATGAGTGATCGACTATTAAGCATTTCTTAACTGAAAATTTTCTAGTAGCCACTCCGATTGGGCTGACTCGAAACGTTATTGAAGGGCTCGATCATAAAGCCTGACTTTGACTTCTTTTTGATAAGGTTATTTAAGGTTTTTCTACTAAGTCAGGCTCAGCGTGAGCGGATTGGAGATTATGGCAGACCATGATTTGAAAAATCGCACATTCGATGCCGGGGTAAAACCGTGTCGGAGGCCAGATAGGAGGTAATTAGTAAATTCTTTGTCTGGATGGTGAACGAGTTCGATGGTCATGTGATAAATATTGAAATATGAGTTCATAGATCTTTTTTTATTTTTTATTCACTGCTTTATAAACTGGACAACAATGTGGGCATGAGCTCCGCTACAGAATTTGCAGATGTGCAGGAAGTGGCAGCTTTGTCTGGGCATCTCCCGTTGTTGAAGGAGAGGCATGGCTGCCTGTTATCTGCTTCTGGTGGGGCTGGATGCAAGTTTGCTGTAGTCACGGATATGGGGACATAACTGGTGGATTTCACCGAGGAAGTATTGGTGCAAAGGGGTATACTAGGATTAGTTTGTTGGCAGGTAGTGGTGGAGTGGGTGAGTGACCTGCAAACTGCGCAGGAAATTTTCCTGCACCCTAAAAATACCCTGCTGTGGAGATCTGGGTCAAGTGCGCCCAGTAAGGGCACTAGTTCCATTGGGCGACTCGAACTGCACATTTGGCTAAAAAAGCTTGTGTTATGTGTAAAACTGAACCCCTCCATAGGACAACGAGAGCTTGGCTATAATTGAAAAATAGTCGTTTGTTTTGGGTCGTCTGTGGGGGAAGGCTGAACAG
>NW_020523637.1:0-28988 GCF_003368295.1 Carassius auratus
TTTTAGCTTTTCCCCTTTCTCAAACCCCAAGGTCATCACTGTGGCACGGCTCATATTTGTATAGGCTACCACACAGGTTCTCTGGAATACACAGATGACAACAGTGAACAGTCTGAAACACCTATTATGAGCATATCTGTAGGACGTTTTGAATGTGTCTTCTCACCTGGAAGAGAGATGATGGTTGAGGTGTGTACTGGGATGGATAAGGAATCAGAGGATCATAGTTTTGCTTGAGAGAGGATAGAAAACCAATGTCAAAAATCCAGTGTGAACAAACAATATTCATTAATAAAAAAATATGGCTACAGCTATAAAACAGTGACTGTAATTCTGTCCATGTTTAAAATCAGAACAGTTATGGCAATTGTTATTATTAAAATTCTAAAAACACACAAATATTAAATAAGCTATTAACAACGTCTGAAGGAAAGTGGTTTTATTTTCGACAATGATGAACGATTTCCATGAAATCTCTTCATGACATCAAAATCTTTAACCTGTCTCAATAAGTTAGGATTGTCATAAACCACACAAAGCCACTTCCCTAAATAGGGTGGAGCTGTTCTTATTTTCTTCTTTCACAGCCTATTATGAAACCACTACCTCAGTAAAAACAAACATTCCATAATTATCATTATGCCATTAACAACATGTGCTGTTCCCTTTAATTTCTAATCTACTTCAATAAAAACAAATCACAAGGAAATGTGTCTCAAATTGAGATTTTTACGTCCTCAATTCATTACTAACACAAAGGCTTCATTTCCTTCAGATTATGTAAGTGGGTTAGTGGGCTGACTTGTCTGAAGAATGTGTCACATCAATGCAAACAGACCATGAACAGATACAATTATTATGATTACTTAAGTATTTGTATAAGTATTTGTGCTGAATTCAATTAGAATATTCATATGAAAAATCATTTTCCACATGATTCAACTGAACTAAACACAATTACAGATTAAGAGATCACCTGAAAACATTTATGTATTGGGTTAGGCCTACTAACCCCAATAGTAGAAGTAGGCCTAAGACAAAAAGAGATTTCGATTGAGTAAGATAATACAACAGGTTGTGTTATTTTCAACACATCAGTTTTAAGAGTGTGGGGTCAGTGGTCAACCATCTATAGAAGATATACAGCGATTATCAGTATTGCTAAGCATTAAGGATTTTCACCCTAAAACAAACAAATATTCCATTTCAGTTTGAGCAAGGCAGATCTTTTTTGTTGTTAATGCTTTGTGTAGCACTTCGTTGTGTTTTGTCTTGCTTTATAAACCACAGAGATTTGCTAATGCATCTCTTTAGTGATAGAGAATGTCTCCTTACCACTTCCTTTCTGTATCTTTTCTCCACATATTTTGTGACTTCTCTGTCAATTGTCACGTAACAACCTGCCTTTTTTTTTGTCTCAAAATGATGAAATCGTATGATATATCAATAAAGAAAAAAAAACTGTCATTGTTACTTTTGTGTAATGTAGAAATAGACTACTACAATTTTCTACTCATTACGTGAATTATTCAATGACTTCTCAAGGGGTTTTTCTACTGGATTTTTTGTTGGGCAAAAATATCTTAGTTCTTCAACCTAAAGGTCTTGTAACCACTCTAGCACAGCTCGCTAACTGTCTTGGAATTTTAAATATGTTTTATATATATCAAAAAATGTAAAAAATTTAAAGCATTTACTTCAGTATGGTTTATCGCCATACCTTCCGATACATAGCATATTTCTCTTCGCTGATTCGGATACTAAATGCTCGAGCAGCCTACATGGTTGGTATGGATACTTGCCTGATTATGCTATTTCTTTTCGCAAGCGTCTGTTTAGCTCACCCTAACTTATCTAAATTTGTGGTTACTGATTTTATGCTGAGATATACTTGAATGTAGAAGTTAAAAAATAAGTGTTAAGTGTAGCTAACATTCTCGTCAGCAGACATACAATACAAAAACACATAGACATACCTGTATTTGACTGGATGGAGGCTTTGGGCAGTTACATTTATCGCAAAATTCATCTGGATGGTAGGAGAATTCGTCATCAGGATCAAAAGAGCCACAGTTCCCCATATTTGCTAAGCATGAGAGAAATACAGTGACATAATTTTTAGAACTACAGTAAGCATATCCAAGTATATGATCATCAGTTCATCAGTCAAGCGATCTAGCTCCTGGCAAATAAAAAGTTTGAAGCAGTGGCTAAATAAACAATTGATTCATTTACATTTACAATAAATATGTTTTAACATTATGCTGTGTATCTATTTGTGACTATTTGACATGTATTCTCGTTAAGTTTTTATGACTGTAGTAGTTGAACTGAATATTTTGTGTAAGACTGCTCACACTGGATTAATTATTTCCTGATATATCAAACATTTATTTTTAATTTAGGCCTAACATTTAATAGGCATATGTATCCACAGGGTTGGACAAACAGTAAAAATAATAATAATAATAATTCGGTTCTGAAGCAGATCTGTAACGGAGGTTAATATTCTTTATGAATTCTAGACACACTTTTTTCAAATCAAACAGTGAGTTTCAGACAGTTTTTTTTAAATAAACAAAGGGATTTGGATTACAGTGATCCGCATGCACGTGTGTGTGTGTCTTGAGCACGGTGGTGTGTAGCGTTATGAACCTGGAAAGTTCTGTCCATAAGTGTTTGTACGGAAGGATGAACTGTATTTTTGTAAAAAAATTAATATGTAAACACGAAAGCCCACAAGCATTTTCATTTCCATTAAGAAGATAAATAATGTGCTAACTCACTGTGTATGTCTCTGTGGGGCTTGGACCCGTGAGAAACTGAGTTGGTGGGTCAGGAAAAGCTTAAGCTCTGGGTCAAACAGAACACTGCATGCTCATGGGACAGTTTGGGAGATCAGCCCAAATCAAAGCAGGAGACAAGACTTTCCACTGACCCACGGCCCTGTACCTGACCCTACCAGTATCAGTGCAAATGAGTCTCAAGAGATGCACGCCAAGGTCAAATGTTTTGGGTTAAGTATGCTTTCTGAAGTACGAAGCATAGTTAATGTTTTTGTGACACAGGTGTTCCTTTTTAATCCCTTAGTTACTGGGGGTTGTTTTAACTTTCACTATATGGGCAAAAAACACACTTTCATTTGTTATGCAGGTATGGAATGAAATGAGGGTGACTAGATGATGACAGATGGCTTCGTGCTCATTAAGGCCTCCAGTTTCTCCTGTTACAGAGGATGGGTTTGTATTGGTTTGAAACGAAGCCAAACAGATCAAATGCCTCTGCAATCTCACCGAGACAATCAATCAAAGTTTTTTTTTTATATATCATTAAATCAACATTATGTTTGAGAGCAAACAGAAGTCAAGAGGTTGAGACATGAGGGAAAAAACTTCACTAATTCATACAAAACAGTCAAAGCTCTGCCAAAAATAAATACAAATTTAGATTTTATTGTCCGTAGGCCTATTTTATATATACCAAGCTGTTGTGTTTTAAATTATCTTATAATACCAGATTAGAATATTTTGAAAAAATGCCTGAAATGACTTATACCTTCCCAAATAAATAAATAAATGATCTTAACACATACATCATGATCATTTGATTTGGAATAAACATTAAAGAATGACTGTTAAAAATTAAAGTGGCTGTCAATACTAGCCAGAAGGCAGTATTTAATAAGAACGCATCGTTTTTCTGACCTAATGTTTATTAAATTTTCCTTTTGCAAAAAATAAATAAATAAATAATAATAATAAATTATTTAACCTGTGTTAATTTTTGAGGATTTTTCTTTTCTGGGACTGAAGATACATTTTTTTTTACTGATTTAACATTCAAATACAGTGGCGAAACGCAATCTAAAAAACTTCCTTAGTGACTGAATCACAATTTTAATTTAAAATCATGAAATTATTATTGACTGACCTTGAAAGTTAATACGATACAACACATGCAGTGATGATGTTCATGATATTATCTCTATATTTCCTTTGTGACTTACTTAAAATATAATGAATTTTTAACGCTAAAGAGTCGAAAGTGTAATAGCGTTCTAGCTATTTTGATTTATACAATGCCTACAGTTATAGATATGATTTTTTACCCAAAAACACTCTCACCTCTGCTTTTCTATATCAGAATTGAAAGATGTTATCCCTGTATTATAAATGTACATAACTGTAAATGTACATCGCTGATTCTTTTTTTTTAAGAAAATAAAAGCCTTATTTTATATTTTTTTAGCAAATATTCTCAGCTCAGTTTGAAGCTCTTTTCGATTTATTTTCTTTTTTTATAATTGGTTGTTACTAACTTTTTTCAATAGTTTCTTCTGCTCCATCTCAGACTGTCTCAGGCTTTAGTTTTCGCTCGTAAAATGTCATCTGATAAATCACTTACTGATTTAAAAAAAGACTGTCTGAGAATACTTTTACCGGCCTGATAACCTATACTCATTAAAACGAATCTTGGCCTTGTTTTAAACAAACAAAATTATATCCCAGCTGGTAAAACTTACCTTTTCTGTTGACAGAAGTTGCTGATGTTAGTGACGGGCCAGTTCAGCAAGCATTGTCATGTCTTTAGCTTTAGATTTTATGAAGAACACATTTTGCCACAGAGCAACAAAACCAAGATTACAGACAAACCGACAAGATCTGTAAAGCTTCGGCGTGTATCGAAAAACATGTGCTGCTAAAGTGTGTAAGGCTTTGTAAGTCACGTCACAGTCTGCCTTCCCACCTTAACGAAGGCACATCATTTGCAAAGGCATCACTCACACACACACACACGCGCGCACACACACCACAGTGGTGCAGAGCAAGCTGATGATAGAGCTTCCTGTCGTTGAGGTGTTTGAGCTGATATTTAACATTTGTCAGCAGGTGCACACTGCTCTGAGCAGCTGGTGTCACTGGAGTGAAGGATTCTGGGTCAGGACTCCACTTGTCACCTGCTTTTGTGGTGCCATGATGTCAAAGAGCGGAAACTTTAACGGCATACATGGCTTTTTGGCTTGTATTTGTACTAAAAAGAGCCACGAAACTTTACATTTGAATGTTTAAGCTCAGAAGTGTTACACACATTTCTATTCCATGAGGCATTTGTGAACATTAAGGCCTCAAGTTTACATTAAACCGAATGTCAATGCTCTGTTAAAAAGTAGGCCTCTCTTGCAAAACTGTTTTACTAATACATACGTGTGGATATGCATGTGCATACCCATACACAACAGAAAATAAAACTATGCAACTAATATTTTTTGAGGTAAATTTGACATTTACATGACTAGCTACTTGGATATGAGGCTCATGTCTCTTGCCATTATTTGTTTCTTAAATGCTTTCCGTCTCTCTCTCTGTATCTCATTCTCTCTGAGCAGACCACACACTTTTGTTGTGGCATCAGTCTGCAAATGGTGCATGCTCTTCCAGGAAGTCACGGCCCAAACATTCAAAGGAAATGAGGTACATTCTTAAGTTTTCTACTGCAGGAGCCCTCATCTTAATTTAGACACCTACTTAAGCCTGCTCCGGCATGTGTATTTATTTTGATTTGTGTCGTCCTACATGAATGAAACTTCTGACCAGGCTTTCATGTGGTGAGTCCGGTGATCACAGCAGAAATGGGTGTTTCGTTGTGGTTTGAAGGTGGGGGGGTTAAACAGTGAAAACAAATAAGTATATTACTCAATCAGATCGCTTTGCATGCATGATGAACCACATCAGGAGGATTTTTTGCTAAAGTTATATCCTGGATGGATTTCTTTTTTTTTGTTTGTAGATGTAAGTTTGAGTGAGTGCCTGAAACAATGGCTTGTTTTTTTTTTTCCATTCCTTGGGGGTCTTGTGGTTGAGAGGAGGGGGGTTGAGTGGGGCAGATCATCTTAACAGACAGTTATATATTCACAGTTACATCTCTTGTGAGAGCAAATGTTCATTTAATGCTCTGAGATTATGAATCCATGCCAAAAAATAAAAATAAAATAACTGGGTGCTAGTAGAGCTTTGGAAAATTGAACAGATTAAATATATTTAATGTGTTTTAACGGCAACAACAAAAATATGCATATAGTTTTGTGATAGACGTGTTGAAACAATATTAATCAATTTATTATTTTTAATATTGGGTTGAAAATATGTCAACAAAATATATTTCAAGCAAAAAGCTAAAATTTTCAAGAAATTTTCAGTTGGCTTTATGTTCAATACAATAGGCATCATTATATTTGTTAGTCCTTGGTCTTAAATCTTTCAAAAGCAGGAGATATATAGCAGGATCGATAAGCTTTATATCAACTGAATTATTTCCAGGAAATAGCGTAGATGTTTTTTCATCCATTTTTTTGAGTTGCAAATAGATTTATGTATTTATGTAACACACAAATCTAACACTTTAAATTCATGTCAAATACATTGATGAATAATTTAATGTTCAGTCAAAACACAGAATGATCAAAACATCTTTTTCCTTTATTACATGTGCACTCGAGTTCAAAGTAGGTTATCATGATGGCTTCATTTAAGCTCTACAAAGCAGAATGACACTTTCATGGCTCGGTGTTTGTTTTCTTTTCTAGGCCTCGAGGGAATCTGTATCTGGAACACAACTAAACACCTTTGTGTCTTCACAGGTGACCTAAATAGTTCATGTTTCTGTTTGAAGGAGGAATCTAAAGCAGCCCTTGTGTGAACTGTTCAACGAAGGCACTTGCCCTAATGCCATTGGGTTTATGACACGTAAACTACAAATGCTTGTAATATCAGTGTTGAGAACAGCTTTAGGAAAGATGGCTTTCCTTGCCAATGTCCCTCCCTCTTTCTCTCTCCCATATTTATCTAGCATGAGATCATTTCTTGGCATGTGTCACATGCTCCTTTTGTCAGTCAGTGCCGTCACTGCAGTTACAATCAATAAAGCAACTGGTCTATTGTTTGACTTTGTTTGATTACTGGTAAATGCAGCCTATTCTGATAAATATCAACTATTTTCATTTGTGTGATAACACTGCACAAAAACCCTCTGGGTTTATTCATGTGAGGATGTGCGAGACAGAAGAATCTGAGCAGAGCGAGATAAGAGCCGCTCAAAAGTAATTACACAAATACATAAATCAAAGAAACTTTTGATCGAAAGGAAAATAATGGTTTTAAATACTTGTATTTACAAATATAACATTTATTTACAAATGTAAAGCAACAATGCTCAAAAGATTCATAGATTTTTATTATGAGTGAATGAGTTACAGTGAATGAGCAATGTTTTTTCTCCTTTCTTCTAAATTACAATATCAATCACAATATATCTTCAAAATAACTTTAAGGCATTTTATTAATTTAAGTCAAATTCAAGGCTTTTTTGTTTAGCCCTGTGCGGAAAAAAAGGCAGTCATTGTGTTTGATTTTAGTAAACAGGTGATTGAAAGCAAAAGGACGTTTTATACCCTTAACAGTGCACTTAAACATTTGTACACCAAACATTTTACTAATTAACAAAAAACATTATGTAAACTACCATTAAAAAGTTTGAGCTCTGTAAAATAGTTTGTGATGTTTCTGAAAGAAGTTTTATATGATCACAAAGCCTGCATTTACTTGATCAAAAATACAGCTGTATAAAACCGTAATATTGTACAATTTAAAAGTATATTTTATTTTATTTCTAAGTCTATATTAATATATTTTAAAATGTAATTTATTCCTGTGAAGGCAAAACTGAATTTTCAGCCATTAATCCAATATTTAATGTTTTTTAAACAATGTAAATGTCATTTAATGCATCCTTGCTGAACCGATGCATTTATTTCATATATATCAAATCTATAATAAATTGGTAACACTCATTTAATCCCAAGTTATTAAATAATAAATATCCTTTTTGATATGTTGTAATTTTATCATGGAGCTTTTGATATAAGCTTTTGATACAAGTATCCATGAACAAATGCAGTGCTAAATTTCCAGTGCTTGTAATAAAGTAAACTAAACTTGAATGGATTCTGTGTAGAGATACGAAGGAGGCAATAAAAACTCTGACCTGTGAATAAAAATTCCCCAAACACAAGATTCTTGAAAATTAACCCTCAACTTATTAAAGTACAAGCACCGACAGTGGGCTGAACAAAACAGAGACTGAGATGAACTTTTCAATTGTTGCTGAGCCGAAGAGTGGGGGTTATTTTTAGGTTTTAAGAGACAAGGTGACAAAACGCCTGAACATAAACTCACACTTCCTGTGAGGCTGCTGCTCGGGATCACAGCCAAGGACAGGAGAGTGTTTCCTCCTCTGAGCATTCAGGAGCGCTCATGGGAGTGTGTGCCAATCACACGCCTTTTGACACAGAAGCAGGTTCCTCCTGATTCTCAGATCAGTTCAGCTATTGTTAAAAGTAAATATAAACTTTTTTTCAACTCTGCATGGGGACTTTCTCAGACCTGAGGCGAGTCCGCATTCACAAGTGGTTTAATAGTTGTATAGACTGTATAGACTGTAGTGCTGGTTACTGCATTTTTAGATATGACCACCTGTCACTAAGGCTTAGTGATCTGAAGAAAACTTAAAGGGTGTTTTTTTTTTTTTTTAATTTTTGCAATAGTCCAGTTGTAACACTGAAATGAAAGATATTTGGCTTCCAGTGTCAGTGAGAGCTGTGCATTGAGGGGCATCTCTCCTCGTCGTGCCTCTCAGCAGAGAGAGAATCGTCTGGAGTTTAGGTTCATCTTGGTGAGACCAAGATGTTTGAGAGGGGTGGAAAGAGTGAAGGTGGCTTTCATGGGGATGTCACACAGCAGGTCCGAGTCCTCCTCACACTCCTCCAGCTCATATGTGGCATCATCCAGCATCTCTTTGTGACGGTGACACACCTGCTCCACCTTCAGCCTGTGGATCTCTCCCCGTAAGCGAATCAACTGTCGTGCTAGACGGTTATCCTGCATCTGCATCTCCCGCTGAGGAGCAATGAGAAAGAGAGAGGGAGAACCATTTTATAGCTCACACATCAAGTCTTTGATAACCAGCAGTAATTATAAGATTAAATTGTCTGGAACAGCAGGCACACATGCAGGGAACGGAGCGCACCTTTCTGTCAAACACCCACTCAAGTTTCTGCACCTGTGTGGCATTTCGGTGCAATATGCCGAGACGAGAGTCATGCCGCCTGTGTTGTACTATTTACTATTCTGTTATATTACTTATTTTGTATTAGTATTTATAGTATATACAGTATATTATTTACATATGTTTTTATATCATTTAATAAATATATACTGTTCAAAAGTTTGGGTTGGATAAGATTTTTTAAATGTTTTTAAAAGAAATCTCTTTTGCTCACTAGGGTTTCATTTATTTGACCCGAAATAGCAAAAACAATAATTAAATGTTTTATTACTTTTTTGAATATATTCTAAAATGTAATTTATTCCTATGGTGGCAAGGTTGAATTTTCAGAAGTTATTTCTCCGGTCTTCAGTTTCCTATTTGTCTTAATATTTTTGTGGAAACCGTGATACAATTTTCAGGATTTTCTGGTGAATAGAGAGTTCAAAAGAACAACATTTTCTAGAAATATAAATGATTTAGAACACAGACAGACAGAGGTAGATAGATAGATAGATAGATAGATAGATAGATAGATAGATAGATAGATAGATAGATAGATAGATAGATAGATAGATAGATAGATAGATAGATAGATAGATAGATACACAATGACATTTTCAAAAAATAGTCAAACGTTTAAATAAAAATAAAACCTAAAGCTTATGAATACAATACCAGTTCGTTTCTGAGCCACTCTAACGCGTCGTCCATAGTATCAAAGCCGCAGATGTTCTTATAAGGCATCCCATCTTTCCAGATGTCGGGTAGCTGGGTGTCCTTCTCCACAGATCCTGGGCTGCTCGCATCTGAACCGTGAGTGGCATCAGTCCACGGGCGAGCCTGCAGTCGCTCCTTCCATTCTAGGTACGACGGTCTGCGCGTTTGGAGTTTGAGTTTCTCTGTCAGGGCTTTTACATTATCCAGATCCTCCGTATCGCCCTCAGAGCTCTCGTCTGCTCCCAGCTCTCTGAACTCCATCATTGAGCTGCTTTCATTCCAGATAGGCGAGACTGTGACTGCTCAGACATGTGCGCTGTGCCCGGTCATGTGCAAGAGTGATTAATCTCAAGAGGTGTGCTGTGCTAATGTTTATATAGACGGAGAAGTGACCGCCCATGCTCTGGCAGTATACTGACAGGCTATCGTTGTTTTAGACAGTCTGAACTTGCATGTTGCGGCCAAATGCGACATTTCGTGTTCATGTGGAACTATTCAAGAGGTACAGGGTCACTGACACCTAACCTCACATGCGCTCAAAACCACCTTGAGAAGTTTCAGAACAATTAAATTTGTTATCACAAAGACAACTAACCAAGGAATGACAAGTAAACATTTAATTCATGTATCCTGTGGCCCAAAACTCGTTCACACTGCTTCTAGCTCAGCAAGATCTCGCCAATAATAATACAAAGTAAGTCTTTGTCAACTGTTTTACAAAAGAGTGTCTCCATCTCCTGCTGATTTTGAGGAATTGCACTAAGAATCTAAAATCCAGCATTGGATTCGGAAAGATATCAATATATATATTCATTATGAAACAAACGCTAGGCATATTAGTGAATCTTTAAACCGGGACAACCCTGAGAGCTGCCAATGAGGTTCTTGAAAATGTAAAAGAGAGAGAAAAAAGATATATAAATAATAATAATTAGCTATAAATAATAAACAAATAAGCTATAATAATAATAATCCTAATAATAATATAGTTTGGTAATCAAAGATTGTTCTAATGAAAGATAAAAAGCAAAAAAAAAATAACCTTAATAAAAAAGTAGCCTAAATCTTTTACATTATTTTCAAATGGGTCTTAAAAGGGCTGTAGGACTATTTATTTAAAACGAGGTCCCCCGCAAGGGCTAAAAACCATACTTCGTTTTAAAATAGTTAACTTAGCATATATTAACTTACATTATATCTAGTATGCACACACACACACACACACACACACACACACACACATATATATATATATATATATATATACCAGTAAAATCCAACTTGAGTCTTTGGAACTGTTTTACGACAGAATGTCTCCATCTCCTGCTGGTATCAGGTATTAATGGGGTGTTATTCTAAAACGAACGGTAGGCCTATAAGTCGGTTTTCAAACTAGGGTCCAGGGACCCCCAGAGATCCGCAAGGGGGTGTTGGGGGGTCCTCAAAAAAGTTCAGAGAAGCATTGTGTAGATGTGAATAAAAAGTTATTTAATTCTACCCAAGGGGGATTTTTTTAACCTTTTTTATTAACTGTCTGTAAGCTCTAAAACTTTTGAAAACTTTTGCCTTAGGTTTAATTAATCTAGAATACAAGAAAGTTTTACTTTTTGATATAAGTAAAAAAAAAAAAAACTTTTTCACAATATTAAATTTTTTTAGACGCACCTGGCTATATATCAATGTGACTCTGGACCACAAAACCAGTCATAAGGGTATATAAATATTTTGACATTGAGATGTATTCATAATCTGAAAGCTTTTAATTGTTATGTGATTTGTTAGGATAGATCAATATTTGGCTGAGATACAACTATTTAAAAATCTGGAATTTTAGGTTTTGAAAAAAAGCAAAATACTGAGAAAATCGCCTTTAAAGTTGTCTAAATGAAGTTCTTCACAAAGCATATTACTAATCAAAAATTTAGTTTTGTTATATTAACAGTAGGAATTGTCCAAAATAGCTTCATGGAATATGGTCTTTACTTAATATCCTAATGATTTTGGCGTAAAAGAAAAAAATGATAATTTTGACCCAAATGAAAAATACTTGTGCTACTATGACTGGTTTGGTGGTCCAGGGTCACAAATAAATAAAAGAAGAAGAAGAAGAAGAAGAAGAAGAAGAAGAAGAAAAAAAATAATATATATATATATATATATATATATATATATATATGTGTGTGTGTGTGTGTGTGTGTGTGTGTGTGTGTGTGTGTGTGTGTGTGTGTGTGTGTGTGTGTGTGTGTGTGTGTTACTGGATAAACTGACATGGAGATGCTGCCTATTACTGGTCCCTCGCAAGGGTATTTATTTATTTGGGGGTGTGTGGCATCTTCCATTATAACATGTAAAACGGATATCTAATTGATTTGAAAAAAACTGAAGAACAGTATAAAGACTACAAAAAATAATACGATTTTTTTCTTTATTTAACTAAAGCAGACTTATTCTTACCCTAATACTCTGAAATGTCAGGAAGACTGCAACAAAAAAAATAATACGAAAAGGGAACAACAATAAACACCAACATCACAAAAAAGAGAAGAGGACTGGGACTTCAAGAGTGTGAACGGAAACGAAAGTATAAAGAAGCCAACAAAATGCTTATGAGTCGCCCGAGCAGCCACACCTCCCCGTCGCTCGCGCACAGTCGCTCAGTCAGTGGCATTTTACATTTGCCAGCTACCGGTGAGTTTTATAACAGCCTAAATTAACGGTAAGGGGTGGGACTCGGTTTTGTAGAGGATTAGCGGAAGACAGAGACCCGTGTGGCTCGCCCACCAGCTCTCTAAACTCGTGAGAATTAGCAGATGGTGGCGGTTGTCGTTGTGAAATGGAGTTGTCGGAGCACATCAAGACCGCTAATGTTGAAGATGTTACCCTGAGAAGACCTTTCCATCCAGCACTCAGAGGAACCCTGTGCGTTACCAGCCATCACCTTCTGTTCTCAAACAGAAAGGATGAAGCTTCCTGGCAACTTCTCATTCTCCTCAAGAACATCGATGCCATTGAGAAAAGGTAGAGAGACAGCTGTTCTCATCAGCTGAAGTCCAGGTTTGACTGCTGATGGAAAGTGATCATAAACCAGCCTTAGATGGTTTGTGTGTTTTATCTGGTTTAAGATGGTCTTCCAGCATTAAACTTATTAAGACCATCTTAAATTACATTTGAAATATTTTACAATTGCTCTAGAGAGCTAATTTGTATATGATTAATAACTTAATTTTAGTTTTATTCATGTAACCAGATATTTTAGTTGAATCAGTGGTGTAAAATAATCTCTCAGAAAATCTATTAATTTGGATATTACTGAATCAAGATTTGTTTCAGAAGGATTTTTATTTATTTATGTGTATTTTTGATCACTGTTGTGCTGAAACATGACTTTATTACAGCAAATTAAGACACATGTCCATTTGCAAATGCATAATTCATATTCTTATTCATCCAGGCATCTGTTTTTGAATCTAATTGGGTCACAGTTGTGTATGTGTTTGATCCCTGAAGTGACCTGCTTCTGTAATAATAAGCAAATTCTCTCTTTCTCTAATTTCACCAATCACTTTTCCTGCATGTCAGTGTCGAGAATCTTTTCGGATACCCCAGGTAACATGTTATTATAGCTTATGGCAGAGAAAAAAAAACTGAAAAAAATTATTTTGCAAGATATTCATGCTTTGCAGTGAGCATTTACGCAATATGTGTCTCTTTGACACGCTTTTTTGTGTTTTTAATACTGTACATGCAAAGCAAAAGTGTTTATGAAGTGTTAAATAGATATTTGTGTTTGTAATCTAACATCCAGATATTGAGAGACAAAAATAGAGACTGTTACGTTCTATTAAATTTAAATTTTAAGCTCAGTCATATATCTGCAATATATTTTGTTGTCTCTCTGCTAGCTTTACGCTCATGGCTTGTTTTTGCTTCCTGCTTCCGTCTCTTCTGAGGCCCCAGTGGAGATGATTGTATGGCATTTAAGAGTGTGAGAAAACATAGAGGAATGTACTTAAATGTGTGTGGGGGTGTTTGTATATGTGTCTGATACAGGGCTGTGGGATCCTCTGGTACTATCACCATTAAATGTAAGGACCTGCTGGTTCTTCAGTTGGAAATTCCTGGAATGGAGGAATGTCTGAACATTGCCAGTTCTATAGAGGTACTAATTATAGTTATAACTAGCCATGCTTGTTACAAGGATTAGTATTAATATGGCTAATATTACCTAATAGGATTCGGTATACTACTTTTCAAAAGTTTGGGGTCTGTAAGATTCGTCAAAGTTTTGAAAGAGGTATGTTGTGCTCACCAAGGCTGCATTTATTTGTTAAGAAATACATTAGAAGTGTAATATTGTGGAATATTATAAAAATGTGTTATCTGCATATATATTAAAATGTAATATGAACAAACCCCCTCAAATCGAGCAGCTTGCACTGAAATTTCTGCCTTGTTATGGTTGTTAAGAGTTGGCCACTATTTAAATTGTACAAAAAAACATTAAAATTCAAATAAATAATTTACAATGTAACAAATATATATTTTGAGATTTAATAAAGATTTACTTTAAATTAGCATTAGATTATGGCAAAAGTTTTTATCTAAATCTTAAAATAAAGGGTAAATACTGTGCACACTTAAAAAAAAAAAAACAATTACAAATCTCCCACTGTCAGCAGCAAAGTATTCTGGAAAATCCTGAATATTGTCATTAAATGTGATTTTAAGCATGTTTTCTAAAGCCATGTTGAGTCCAGCACTGCCTCAGCTGTGAGTGAGAGTGAACTAATATCATCTCATGTCTCTGTAGGCTCTTTCGTCTCTGGAAAGTGTGACAGAGATGTATCCCTTCTTCTACAGACCGTCACACCTTACTCTGCTCGGCCCATGGGGCCTGTCCACGACAGAGCAATATTACAAACAAACAGAAAGGCTGGTGAGCTACACACTCTCTTAACTGTATTTTCTTTCTTTCACTTTCACTTCCCTTTCCTCCATTTGCTGTCACTCTGTGTATCCTGCTTTAAAAACCACAATCAAGTTCAAACACAAATAAACAATGCTGAAAATTATTACTTCTAGGTCAGATGTTACCTAATATACGTTATTGTTTCATTTCCTGAAATAAAGACAAACAGGAAGCACTTTGTTTGTCACAGGAAACAAAAAGCAGTTGTGAGACATGGGCAACACTTAAATGCACAAGAAATAAAGCAATGTCTGTTCTTTCTGTTACTAGTTTTTCACTCATATGCAGCTTTTTTTGTCTGATTTTCTTTGCCCTGGTTGTCTCCATAGCGTTCACAATCACCCTATCTTATATAAAGTTATTGTTTTATATTTATATAAATTTTTAATATTTTCTTATGTGCTTTATGTCATTTTGATCAGTTTTTAAATATTACTGTTTAGGTTTAATTTAGTTTTCTTTACTAGTTTTTCTAGATAGTTTTTTATTTATTACTTAAAAGTAATGCATATTTATAATTTATGTATTAGTGTATACATAGGCATATGTTCATAATATGTGTTTGTGTGTGTGTGTGTTTGTGTGTGTGTGTGTGTGTGTGTGAGCAGTGGGACAGGTGGAGAGTCAGTAAAGTAAACTCAGATTACTCTGTATGCCCATCGTATCCATCTGCGGTCATCGTGCCTCGTGAGGTGGATGATGACAAGCTGATCCGCTCAGCCAGGTTCAGACAAGGCGGCAGATTCCCTGTGCTCTCCTATTGTCACCATAGCAATGGAATGGTGAGTGTAGGATGTTTTCTTATATCTTAAATATATGTGTATGTAACCATATATTGTATAAGAGCTACATTTCTGAATAAAGCAAAAAATACATAATACAGATCCAAATGTCCAGAGTAAAAGAGTAAAAGTTGTATCCATTGTCTAGGTGATTATGCGGAGCAGCCAGCCTTTGACAGGAGCCAATAAGAAGAGATGTAAGGAGGATGAGCTCCTTCTCCAGGCTGTGATTGATGGGTCAGAGTTGGGTTACATTATCGATCTGCGTTCTGCCCAGCAAGCCCAGCAGGCCCGGATGACAGGAGGAGGGTTTGAGTCTAAATCCTGTTATAGACACTGGAAAAGAATCCATAGACACCATGAAAGGTGAGAGGGAACATTTTAATAGTCTGAAAATACGTGACCCATCTGACTTTGAAAGCCATTTTGCTATGATTTTGCATGTAATCGTGACATTTACAGGGGTAAGGTTGTGCAGGAGAGTCTTATTAAGCTGGTGGAGGCGTGCAGTGACCTGTCGCATAGTGTGGACCGCTGGCTCAGTAAATTAGAGAACTCCAAATGGCTTTCTCATGTTCACAGTGCACTGTCCACTGCAGGCCTGGTGGTAGAGTGTGTGGAGAGGTGGGAAGATCTTTTACTTTGGTATTTTAAAGGTGCAACACGAAATTCTGGGCTGTCTGTCACCATCTGTGTGCTAAAGCTAAATTTTCTGAAATCATTGTAATATGCTTAAGAAACATTTATTATTATCAACATAATATTTTCTCAGATGTACTGCTTTAGTCTTTTTTTTTCCACCCTGTGCTTACACGTGGCTTGAGGATGGCGTGCGGCCTGTTTTTGAAGGGTGGTCACTGCAGGCCCATGCATGTGTTTGATATGTATTGTTCCGGTCTGTGGTCTGTTTTTTGCAGGGATGGTCACTCTGTGCTTGTGCATGGCTCTGAAGGGACAGACAACACGCTCCTGGTGAGCTCATTGGCTCAGATTATCCTAGACCCTGCCTCTAGAACTGTCACTGGCTTCCTCTGTCTGCTAGAGAGGGAATGGATACAGGTGAAAGTTTGTTTGTGTGACATATTGTGCGATTAGCTGTGTGTGTGTGTGGTGAAGCTTATGAATGCATTACAACTACATTACAATAATAACTTGGTTACTAAACTACTACCTACCTAATATTAGTCACAGATCTGTATGTGAGAATGTTGATGAATTGCATCCTTGTATCGCAGGCTGGACACCCATTCCAGCAGCGATGTGCTCATTCGGCATACTCTCATGCCCGTCTAAAGCAGGAGTGCCCATCCTTCCTGCTGCTGCTTGACTGTGTGTGGCAGGTGTGGCGTCAGTTTCCTTTGGCACTGGAGTTTAGCGAGGCCCTGCTGCTCCGACTGGCACAAGAAGTTTATGCTTCTAACTATGGAACCTTCCTGTGTAACAGCGAGCAGGAGAGGTGGGCACAAATTACTCTTATATGACACTAATTATACACTACCATTTAAAAGTTCAAAATTATTCTAAATTTTCAAATGCGTACCAAAGCTGTATTTAGCTTATCAAAAATACGTACAGTACAACAGTAATATTTCAATTAAATTAGCTGTGCTCTGTTTTAATATATTTTAAAAACTAATTTATTACTGTGATATGCCAATCTTCAGTGTTCCTTGTTGAAAAAGCCAGCATGTGCTGGTTAGATATGTTTTGAAGCATGGCTGCTGGTTTGAGCTGGTTTAAGCTAGTCCTTAGCTGGTCAGGAGCTGGTTTAAGATGGTCATGTGCAGGTCTTAAGCTGATCCTGAGCAGGAGATATACTGAAACAAAATTATAAATGCAACACTTTTGTTTTTGTCCCCATTTTTCATGAGCAGTACTTAAAGATCTAAGACTTTTTCTATGTACACAAAAGGCCTATTTCTCTCAAATAGTGTTCACAAATCTGTCTAAATCTGTGTTAGTGAGCACTTCTTCTTTCCCAAGATGATCCATCCACCTCACAGCTGTGGCATATCAAGGCAGCATGATTATTTTACAGGTGTGCCTTAGGCTGGCCACAATAAAAGGCCACTCTAAAATGTGCAGTTTAACACACAGCACAATACCACAGAAGTTTTGAGGGTGCATGCAATTGGCATGCTGACTGCAGGAATGTTCACCAGAGCTGTCGCCCGTGAATTGAATGTTCATTTCTCTACCATAAGCCATAACCAAAGACGTTTCAGAGAATTTGGCAGTACATCCAACTGGCCTCACAACCGCAGACCACGTGTGACCACACCAGCCCAGGACCTCCACATCCAGCATCTTCACCTACAAGATCGTCTGAGACCAGCCACCCGGACAGCTGCTGCAACAATCAGTTGGCATAACCAAAGAATTTCTGCACAAATTGTCAGAAACCATCTCAGGGATGCATGCTCGTCGTCCTCATCGGGGTCTTAACCTGACTGCAGTTCATCGTCATAACCAACTTGAGTGAGCAAATGCACACATTTAATGGCGTCTGGCACTTTGGAAAGGTGTTCTCTTTACGGATAAATCCCGGTTTTCACTGTACAGGGCAGATGGCAGACAGCGTGTATGGGGTCATGTGGGTGAGTGGTTTGCTGATGTCAGCATTGTGATTCGAGTGGCCCATGGTGGCGGTGGGGTTATGGTATGGGCAGTTTACTTTATGGACAATGAACACAGGTGCATTTTATTGACAGCATTTTGAATGCACAGAGATACCATGACGAGATCCTGAGCTCCATTGTTGTGCCATTCATCCACAACCATCACCTCATGTTGCAGCATGATAATGCATGGCCCCATGTTGCAATGATCTGTACACAATTGGGAAGCTGAAAACATCCCAGTTCTTGCATGGCCAGCAGACACCAGACTTGTCACCCATTGAGCATGGTTGGGATGCTCTGTATCGGCGTATACGACAGCGTGTATGACAACTTTCCAAAGCCATTGAAGAGGAGTGGACCAACATTCCACAGGCCACAATCAACTACCTGATCAACTCAATGCGAATGAGATGTGTTGCACTGCGTGAGGCATATGGTGGTCACACCAGATATTGACCCCAGGACCCCCCAATACAGTAAAACATGCATGCACCCTTAAAACTTGCGACTTGTACATTTTAGAGTGGCCTTTTATTGTGGCCAGCCTAAGGCACACCTGCGCAATAATCATGCTTTCTAATCAGCATCTTGGTATGCCACATCTGTGATAACACATCGGTAAAGGAGAAGTGCTCACTAACACAAATTCTGACAGATTTGTGAACAGTATTTGAGAGAAATAGGACTTTTGTGTAAATAAAAAGTCATATATCTTTGAGTTCAGCAAAAAAAGCGTGCAAAAACTAAAGTGTGGTGGTTATAATTTTGTTCAGTGTGGTTGCATAGGACCAGCACATGACTAGCTAAGGACCAGCTTAAACCAGCCATGCTTCAAAACATACCTAACCAGCATATGCTGTTGCTTTCAACAGGGTTACATGATCCTTTAGAACTAATTCTGATATGCAGTTTTGTTCCTTAAGAAACATTTCATATTATCAGTGCTGAAAACAATTGTGCTGCTTAATATTTTTGTGGAAAATGTATTACATGTTTATTCTCTAACAGAGTAAAGGTCATTACTATCACTTTTGATTAATATAATATTATTACCTTTATATATTTTATATCAAGGCCGTCAAAGATTGAAATCATATTGAAATTAATGTTTGAAATCAAACTTTGATACTTGTTATCTCATAATGCGGTTTTGAGACTTGAGCCTGGATTTCACAGAGAGGGTTTGTTTTAAAATGTATAAAATATATTTCTTTATTTTTATTTTTGCCTGAGCTAGATGTGCCGCAGGAGTGAAGGAGAACACACACTGTTTGTTTCAGTCCATGTTGAAGCCTGATATTGAAGAGCAGTACCTCAACCCACTGTATGAACCCACTGATTTGGCCATTTGGCCCTCAGTACATCCTCAGTCCTTACAGCTATGGACAGGTGGGTTACTGTTGCAATGTGATAAAATGATTGCAATTTAAAATTGGTAGATTAATTTTTGAAATTGACTGGTATTATTGGTATGTAAAGTCAGCTCCACTGATTTTAAGCAAAAGAAAAAAAAACATATACTTCCATCCTTAATGTCCTCATTATTCTTGTATTGTATTTGGGTAGGGATGTTCCTCAGGTGGACTGAGTATGCTCAGAACATGGAGGAAGCTCGAGAAGAGGTGTGGAGCATTGTGAAAGAGCACCGTGAGCGAGTTTGAACCTGACCGGCCCAATAACACACTTGCTACACACTGTGACACCTTGACCCCGTTTGCGAACCTCATGGATGAGCTGACTATCCTGTGACCTCATGGTTGAAAAGATGTTGTAGAGCCTGTTTCTACTATGTGTTTCTTTACAAGAACTTAGTAAATCAGATATACCGCCATTTAAAGAGCTTTTAGATTTAATGTCAATATGATAGCTATCATTGAAT
Organism: Carassius auratus; assembly: GCF_003368295.1. Classification (NCBI taxonomy): domain Eukaryota; kingdom Metazoa; phylum Chordata; class Actinopteri; order Cypriniformes; family Cyprinidae; genus Carassius; species Carassius auratus. Next base: position 20,071 of record NW_020523637.1, read on the forward strand.
AATAATCGGACAAAATGGGCATTACGGCACTTCAAGCAAAATGCTAAACAGTAAACGGTCCTAAATAAGGGAAAATGTGGGTTTGTTGTGTAGTGTTTGAGTAGTTTGTTGTTGACAAATTGACTGTGGTTACATGAGGCAGCATCAGTCTTGATGTTTTACTGAAAACATTTTTTCACACTGTTACAGACAGCTGAATGTTAAATGATAAATGGAGTGAATGTGAGAAGTTTGAGGACCTACCAGAAGGTGGTTTTAAACATGCTTGAGAAGTTACAAACAGCATTTGCAATTGAAACATGGTTTATAATTAATTATTGCAGCTCTCTGGAATACTTGATTCTGATTGGTTATGGTTAATTGCCAGATTTAGCGTTAAAGAGATAGTTCTCCCATAAAGGGAAATTCTGGCATGACAGAATTATTTTTTTTTTTTTTTAGGGGGTGAACTAATATTTTTTTTTACTAATATCTTTGTTAAGTAGCCTATATGCTGGATCATGTACAGTGGTCACACTTAGGAAATAAACCCCTGTATTTTGTGTATTTGATTTTGAATTAATTTTCCTTAAAAAATTATATTAAATTATTTGACATGTTTCAATTATTTGACATTAAAAAAGGGGAATCTGCGAGCGCGCGCACACAAACACAAACAATAACATTTCACTGGCCAATGAAGTCCTCAGAGTAAAGCCCCAGCTCAGCTAAACTCACCCACACAATATAAATCCGGAGTGGGCAGCCCGTCAGCAAGTTCTTGTAGCGCTCACGCGACCGTACATGCTAGTTTTAGGATACAACTACATTTCCCAGCATTCTCTGTTCCGGCAGCTTGTTTATCCAATGGTCATTCGATGCGCTCCCCTGACAACCAATCGGACAGTAATCTCTTAATTCTAACGGTTAAATACCATGAAGATCCCTATTATCAGCCCTATTTACTTACTACATTTTCCACCTCCGGATACGCAACAGCAATGTTGTGATTTTGATGCAAGACACGTGTTTCACATCACCACGGATTTCAAGTTTTGAAGGTGGGATAATGCGCTTATTCTTGAACTTTCTGATTTACTTAGTGTTCGTGTATCAGGCCACTCACTTTTAAGGATGAAATAAACAACAGTGCTGTACTGGCATAAAGTTGGCTTGACGTTGGACGTTGGATATTCGCAAATCTAGGGACCGTCTCTAAAGTTACACGAGAAACTACTATACACTTCTCTAACGTCAATAGCATGCAAGGAGAATGACTAACAGTCACGAAAACAACTTTTAACTGTTCATCCAGGTGTCAACTATAATGCACACCTTTTATATTTTTTGATAATTATTAAAATAAACTGTAAATCATGTGGAAAACAATTGCTACTTTTCATTACCGAATGGACTTAAATACAAATTGAAAGCTCAATAACATTTGAACAGAATGATTCACTTTCATAAAACATACTGTAAAGTGTTCATCCAGGTGTCAGCTACAATGCACACCTTTTATATTTTTCATAATTATTCAAATAGACTGTAAATCATGTGTAAAATATTGTTATTTTTCATTACCAAATGGGCTCAAATGTAAAATATACCATAACTTGAAGCTCAATATAATTTGAACAGAATGACTCACATTCATAAAACATACTGTAAAGTGTTCAACTAGGTGTCAACTATAATCCACACCATTCAGATTTTTCATAATTATTCGAATAAACTGTTAATCATATGTAAAATATTGCTATTTTTCATTACCGAATGGGCTCAAATGTAAAATATGCCATAATTTAAAGCTCAATAGAATTTGAACAGAATGACTCACATTCATAAAACATACTGTAAGGTGTTCATTTAGGTGTCAACTATAAGCCACACCATTCAGATTTTTCATAATTATTCAAATAAACTGTTAATCATATGTAAAATATTGCTATTTTTCATTACCGAATGGGCTCAAATGTAAAATATGCCATAATTTGAAGCTCAATAGAATTTGAACGGAATGACTCACATTCATAAACCATACTGTAAAGTGTTTATCTAGGTGTCAGCTATAATGCACATCTTTTATATTTTTCATTATTATTCAAATAGACTGTAAATTATGTGTAAAATATTGCTACTTTTCATTACCGAATGGGCTTAAATACAAATTTAAAGCTCAATAAAAATTGAACAGAATGACTCACATTCATAAAACATACTGTAAAGTGTTCATCTAGGTGTCAGCTATAATGCACATCTTTTATATTTTTCATTATTATTCAAATAGACTGTAAATTATGTGTAAAATATTGCTACTTTTCATTACCGAATGGGCTTAAATACAAATTTAAAGCTCAATAAAAATTGAACAGAATGACTCACATTCATAAAACATACTGTAAAGTGTTCATCTAGGTGTCAGCTATAATGCACACCTTTTATATTTTTCATAATTATTCAAATAGACTGTAAATCATGTGTAAAATATTGCTACTTTTCATTACCGAATGGGCTTAAATACAAATTTAAAGCTCAATAAAAATTGAACAGGATGACTCACTTTCATAAAACATACTGTAAAGTGTTCATCTAGGTGTCAGCTATAATGCACACCTTTTATATTTATCATAATTATTCAAATAGACTGTAAATCATGTGTAAAATATTGTTATTTTTCATTACCAAATGGGCTCAAATGTAAAATATGCCATAACTTGAAGCTCAATATAATTTGAACAGAATGACTCACATTCATAAAACATACTGTAAAGTGTTCAACTAGGTGTCAACTATAATCCACACCATTCAGATTTTTCATAATTATTCAAATAAACTGTTAATCATATGTAAAATATTGCTATTTTTCATTACCGAATGGGCTCAAATGTAAAATATGCCATAATTTAAAGCTCAATAGAATTTGAACAGAATGACTCACATTCATAAAACATACTGTAAGGTGTTCATTTAGGTGTCAACTATAAGCCACACCATTCAGATTTTTCATAATTATTCAAATAAACTGTTAATCATATGTAAAATATTGCTATTTTTCATTACCGAATGGGCTCAAATGTAAAATATGCCATAATTTAAAGCTCAATAGAATTTGAACAGAATGACTCACATTCATAAAACATACTGTAAAGTGTTCATCTAGGTGTCAGCTATAATGCACACCTTTTATATTTTTCATAAATATAAAAATTTTTCATTCTAGATGAACACTTTACAGTATGTTTTATGAAAGTGAGTCATCCTGTTCACTTTTTATTGAGCTTTAAATTTGTATTTAAGCCCATTCGGTAATGAAAAGAAGGAATATTTTACATATGATTTACAATCTATTTGAATAATTATGAAAAATATAAAAGGTGTGCATTATAGCTGACACCTAGATGAACACTTTACAGTATGTTTTATGAAAGTGAGTCATTCTGTTCAAATTCTATTGAGCTTCAAATTATGGCATATTTTACATTTGAGCCCATTCGGTAATGAAAAATAACAATATTTTACAAATGATTTACAGTCTATTTGAATAATTATGAAAAATATAAAAGGTGTGCATTATAGCTGACACCTAGATGAACACTTTACAGCATGTTTTATGAAAGTGAGTCATTCTGTTCATATTCTATTGAGGTTCAAATTATGGCATATTTTACATTTGAGCCCATTCGGTAATGAAAAATAGCAATATTTTACATATGATTAACAGTTTATTTGAATAATTATGAAAAATCTGAATGGTGTGGATTATAGTTGACACCTAGTTGAACACTTTACAGTATGTTTTATGAATGTGAGTCATTCTGTTAAATTTTTATTGAGCTTTGAAATTTGTATTTGAGCCCATTCGGTAATGAAAAATAGCAATATTTTACACATAATTTACAGTCTATTTGAATAATTCTGAAAAATATAAAAGGTGTGCATTATAGCTGACACCTAGATGAACACTTTACAGTATGTTTTATGAATGTGAGTCATTCTGTTCAAATTCTATTGAAGTTCAAATTATGGCATATTTTACATTTGAGCCCATTCGGTAATGAAAATTGCAATATTTTACATATGATTAACAGTTTATTTGAATAATTATGAAAAATCTTAATGGTGTGGCTTATAGTTGACACCTAAATGAACACCTTACAGTATGTTTTATGAATGTGAGTCATTCTGTTCAAATTCTATTGAGCTTTAAATTATGGCATATTTTACATTTGAGCCCATTCGGTAATGAAAAATAGCAATATTTTACATATGATTAACAGTTTATTTGAATAATTATGAAAAATCTGAATGGTGTGGATTATAGTTGACACCTAGTTAAACACTTTACAGTATGTTTTATGAATGTGAGTCATTCTGTTCAAATTCTATTGAGCTTCAAGTTATGGCATATTTTACATTTGAGCCCATTCGGTAATGAAAAATAACAATATTTTACAAATGATTTACAGTGTATTTGAATAATTATGAAAAATATAAAAGGTGTGCATTATAGCTGACACCTAGATGAACACTTTACAGTATGTTTTATGAAAGTGAGTCATTCTGTTCAAATTCTATTGAGCTTTAAATTTGTATTTAAGCCCATTCGGTAATGAAAGTTACAGTAGCAATATTTGACATATGATTTAAAGTTTATTTGAATAATTATGAAAAAATATAAAAGGTGTGCATTATAGCTGACACCTAGATGAACACTTTACAGTATGTTTTATGAATGTGAGTCATTCTGTTCAAATTATATTGAGCTTCAAGTTATGGCATATTTTACATTTGAGCCCATTCGGTAATGAAAAATAGCAATATTTTACATATGATTAACAGTTTATTTGAATAATTATGAAAAATCTGAATGGTGTGGCTTATAGTTGACACCTAAATGAACACCTTACAGTATGTTTTATGAATGTGAGTCATTCTGTTCAAATTCTATTGAGCTTTAAATTATGGCATATTTTACATTTGAGCCCATTCGGTAATGAAAATAGCAATATTTTACATATGATTAACAGTTTATTTGAATAATTATGAAAAATCTGAATGGTGTGGCTTATAGTTGACACCTAAATGAACACCTTACAGTATGTTTTATGAATGTGAGTCATTCTGTTCAAATTCTATTGAGCTTTAAATTATGGCATATTTTACATTTGAGCCCATTCGGTAATGAAAAATAGCAATATTTTACATATGATTAACAGTTTATTTGAATAATTATGAAAAATCTGAATGGTGTGGATTATAGTTGACACCTAGTTGAACACTTTACAGTATGTTTATGAATGTGAGTCATTCTGTTCAAATTATATTGAGCTTCAAGTTATGGCATATTTTACATTTGAGCCCATTTGGTAATGAAAAATAACAATATTTTACACATGATTTACAGTCTATTTGAATAATTATGATAAATATAAAAGGTGTGCATTATAGCTGACACCTAGATGAACACTTTACAGTATGTTTTATGAAAGTGAGTCATCCTGTTCAATTTTTATTGAGCTTTAAATTTGTATTTAAGCCCATTCGGTAATGAAAAGTAGCAATATTTTACACATGATTTACAGTCTATTTGAATAATTATGAAAAATATAAAAGGTGTGCATTATAGCTGACACCTAGATGAACACTTTACAGTATGTTTTATGAATGTGAGTCATTCTGTTCAATTTTTATTGAGCTTTAAATTTGTATTTAAGCCCATTCGGTAATGAAAAGTAGCAATATTTTACACATAATTTACAGTCTATTTGAATAATAATGAAAAATATAAAAGATGTGCATTATAGCTGACACCTAGATAAACACTTTACAGTATGGTTTATGAATGTGAGTCATTCCGTTCAAATTCTATTGAGCTTCAAATTATGGCATATTTTACATTTGAGCCCATTCGGTAATGAAAAATAGCAATATTTTACATATGATTAACAGTTTATTTGAATAATTATGAAAAATCTGAATGGTGTGGCTTATAGTTGACACCTAAATGAACACCTTACAGTATGTTTTATGAATGTGAGTCATTCTGTTCAAATTCTATTGAGCTTTAAATTATGGCATATTTTACATTTGAGCCCATTCGGTAATGAAAAATAGCAATATTTTACATATGATTAACAGTTTATTTGAATAATTATGAAAAATCTGAATGGTGTGGATTATAGTTGACACCTAGTTGAACACTTTACAGTATGTTTTATGAATGTGAGTCATTCTGTTCAAATTATATTGAGCTTCAAGTTATGGCATATTTTACATTTGAGCCCATTTGGTAATGAAAAATAACAATATTTTACACATGATTTACAGTCTATTTGAATAATTATGATAAATATAAAAGGTGTGCATTATAGCTGACACCTAGATGAACACTTTACAGTATGTTTTATGAAAGTGAGTCATCCTGTTCAATTTTTATTGAGCTTTAAATTTGTATTTAAGCCCATTCGGTAATGAAAAGTAGCAATATTTTACACATGATTTACAGTCTATTTGAATAATTATGAAAAATATAAAAGGTGTGCATTATAGCTGACACCTAGATGAACACTTTACAGTATGTTTTATGAATGTGAGTCATTCTGTTCAATTTTTATTGAGCTTTAAATTTGTATTTAAGCCCATTCGGTAATGAAAAGTAGCAATATTTTACACATAATTTACAGTCTATTTGAATAATAATGAAAAATATAAAAGATGTGCATTATAGCTGACACCTAGATAAACACTTTACAGTATGGTTTATGAATGTGAGTCATTCCGTTCAAATTCTATTGAGCTTCAAATTATGGCATATTTTACATTTGAGCCCATTCGGTAATGAAAATAGCAATATTTTACATATGATTAACAGTTTATTTGAATAATTATGAAAAATCTGAATGGTGTGGCTTATAGTTGACACCTAAATGAACACCTTACAGTATGTTTTATGAATGTGAGTCATTCTGTTCAAATTCTATTGAGCTTTAAATTATGGCATATTTTACATTTGAGCCCATTCGGTAATGAAAATAGCAATATTTTACATATGATTAACAGTTTATTCGAATAATTATGAAAATCTGAATGGTGTGGATTATAGTTGACACCTAGTTGAACACTTTACAGTATGTTTTATGAATGTGAGTCATTCTGTTCAAATTCTATTGAGCTTCAAGTTATGGCATATTTTACATTTGAGCCCATTCGGTAATGAAAAATAACAATATTTTACAAATGATTTACAGTGTATTTGAATAATTATGAAAAATATAAAAGGTGTGCATTATAGCTGACACCTAGATGAACACTTTACAGTATGTTTTATGAAAGTGAGTCATTCTGTTCAAATTCTATTGAGCTTTAAATTTGTATTTAAGCCCATTCGGTAATGAAAGTTACAGTAGCAATATTTGACATATGATTTAAAGTTTATTTGAATAATTATGAAAAATATAAAAGGTGTGCATTATAGTTGACACCTGGATGAACAGTTAAAAGTTGTTTTCGTGACTGTTAGTCATTCTCCTTGCATGCTATTGACGTTAGAGAAGTGTATAGTAGTTTCTCCTGTAACTTTAGAGACGGTCCCTAGATTTGCGAATATCCAACGTCCAACGTCAATCCAACTTTATGCCAGTCTTGGACGTTAGTTTAGCGCAAACTAAAAAGTTAAAATGTGTTTTATGTATTCTTTCTGAACCGTTTGCTCAGTTTACTGATATGTTTATTAACTGACAGATGCTGTCAGGTGTCCGCTCGTTGTGTAGAGGTTGGTCGGGTCGCAGCATGAGTTTATCGCCGCGTCAGATCAACCGATGGCCGAGCAACGAGTCCTCCGAGCCTCCTTCGGACAGTCCTCGAGTCCTCATCACAGGTGCCATCTGTTTCCAGCAGCTCAAATAACGTGTGACTACCTGTAGTGTTTTGGTGGAAATAGTATTTAGTTGCATCATGTCTTCTGTGTTTGTTTTCCGAGCCTCGTAAGAGAAAATCCTGTTTATCGCAATGACAATAGGTCGGGAATAAACTGTGTCAAAAGCTCTCCGCGTGCGCACAATGGAGCGCGCGGCTGTTTTATGCTTGTGCAACAGAGTGAGTAAATGGACTGTCAGTCGAAGTGGAGCTGAAAAATGTCTGGACAATAACAGAGCTTATTTAAAATTTATTTGGGCCTGTTTTTGAAACTGCCATTTATGTGGGATTTCGTTCTTCATTTGCATGTGCACTGATTTGCCATCCCATATACATCAGTCTAGTCTCTGAAATATAAATTCTGTTTTTAGTGGTCTACTGGAGATGATCACACATTATATTGTTCTTTTGTTGTTCATTTACTGTACCTCTGATCTCCAGTTTAGGCATTTTCATTTTAAAAATAATGCAGTAACATTTTTCATTCATATATAGATTTTTTTTTTATGTTGGTGCTCTGTTATTTATTGTGTGTGGTGAAGTTTCTGGTTGTAAAATGTGTATTTAAGCTTCTGTAATTGTTGAAAGTGTTGTTCTCCTGTTAAAGGTGGCCTGGGACAGCTTGGAGTTGGACTAGCTGAAATGCTGAGGTTAGTGAACTGCTGCCTTTGGATAAATTTGAAACCATACTCCAGAATGCACAGTTTTTACATCTTTGCATAGATTTGCCTTGTCTTTGCATACTTTGTCCATATCGCACAGCCCTAGTTCATTCAATAAATACAGTTAACAATCTAGCTTCTGAGTACTAAGTTATTAACCCAACAATAGCAGGGTCAGTTAATTTTTTTTAAGAGGGCCACACAAACATATGTGTGTGGGCCGCGAGTTGAAAAAGGCTGGGAACCACTGCTGTAGATGTAACCTTTTATTCATTTTCTGAGATATATTCTTTATCAAACCAAATAGCATTTAACTTTTACTTTCGTTTATTCTGATTTGTAATAATTTTTAATTCATTT